>NC_141993.1:89940576-90165576 GCF_049901715.1 Pseudonaja textilis
CCTATTCCTATTCCTATTCCTACTCTACTCTACTCTATTCCAGTCCTACTTCTATTCTATTCCTATTCTATCCCATTCCTATTCCTATTCGCATTCCTACTCTATTCTATTCTATTCCTATTCTATTCCTATTGTATTTCTATTCTATTCTATTCTATTCTACTCTATTCCAGTCCTATTTCTATTCTATTCCTATTCCTATTCTATTCTATTTCTATTTCTATTCCTATTCCTATTCTATTCTATTCTATTCTATTCCTATTTCTATTTCTATTCTATTCCTATTCTATTCTATTCTAGTCCTACTCTATTCTATTCGTATTCCTACTCTATTCCATTCGTATTCCTACTCTATTCTATTCTAGTCCTATTCTATTCCTACTTCTATTCTATTCTATTCTATTCTATTCTATTCTATTCTATTCTATTCTATTCCAGTCCTATTTCTATTCTATTCCATTCCTATTTCTATTCTATTCCTATATTCTATTCCTACTCTACTCTATTCTATTCCTACTCTATTCTATTCTATTCCTACTCTATTCTATTCCTACTCTATTCTATTCCTACTCTATTCTGTTCTATTCCTACTCTATTCCATTTGTATTCCTACTCTACTCTACTCTACTCTACTCTACTCTACTCTACTCTATTCTATTCTATTCTTTTCCCTTATTCTATTCCGTTCTGTTCCATTCCATTCTTTTCCCTTATTCTATTCTATTCTATTCTACATTCTATGCTATGTTCTATTCTGTTCTCTTCTACTCCATTCCATTCCATTCTATTAATTTCTATTCTATGCTCTTACTCTATTCTTCATTCCAATACCTATTCTAATCTATTCTACACTGCTCAAAAAAATAAAGGGAACACAAAAATAAGACATCCTAGATCTGAATGAATGAAATACTCTTATGAAATACTTTGTTCATTACATAGCTGAATGTGCTGACAACAAAATCACACAAAAATTATCAATGGAAATCAAATTTAGCAACCTACGGAGGTCTGGATTTGGAATTACACTCAAAATTAAAGTGGAAAAAAACACTACAGGCTGATCCAACTTTGATGTAATGTCCTTCAAACAAGTCAGAATGAGGCTCAGTAGTGTGTGTGGCCTCCGCGTGCCTGTATGACCTCCCTACAACGCTGGACATGCTCCTGATGAGGTGGCGGATGGTCTCCTGAGGGATCTCCTCCCACACCTGGACTAAAGCATCCCCCAACTCCTGGACAGTCTGTGGTGCAACGGGGCGTTGCTGGATGGAGCGAGACATGATGTCCCAGATGTGCTCAATTGGATTCAGGTCTGGGGAACGGGCGGGCCAGTCCATAGCATCAATGCCTTCGTCTTGCAGGAACGGCTGACACACTCCAGCCACATGAGGTCTAGCATTGTCGTGCATTAGGAGGAACCCAGGGCCAACCACACCAGCATATGGTCTCACAAGGGGTCTGAGGATCTCATCTCGGTACCTAATGGCAGTCAGGCTACCTCTGGAGAGCACATGGAGGGCTGTGCGGCCCCCTAAAGAAATGCCACCCCACACCATTACTGACCCACTGCCAAAACGGTCATGCTGGAGAATGTTGCAGGCAGCAGAACGTTCTCCACGACATCTCCAGACCCTGTCACGTCTGTCACATGTGCTCAGTGTGAACCTGCTTTCATCTGTGAAGAGCACAGGGCGCCAGTGGCGAATTTGCCAATCTTGGTGTTCTCTGGCAAATGCCAAACGTCCTGCACGGTGTTGGGCTGTAAGCACAACCCCCACCTGTGGACGTTGGCCCTCATACCACCCTCATGGAGTCTGTTTCTGACCATTTGAGCAGCCACATGCACATTTGTGGCCCACTGGGGGTCATTTTGCAGGGCTCTGGCAGTGCTCCTCCTGTCCCTCCTTGCACAAAGGCGGAGGTAGCGGTCCTGATGCTGGGTTGTTGCCCTCCTACGGCCTCCTCCACGTCTCCTGATGTACTGGCCTGTCTCCTGGTAGCGCCGCCATGCTCTGGACACTACGCTGACAGACACAGCAATCCTTCTTGCCACAGCTCGCATTGATGTGCCAACCTGGGTGAGCTGCACTACCTGAGCCACTTGTGTGGGTTGTAGTCTCCGTCTCATGCTACCACTAGAGTGAAAGCACCGCCAGCATTCAAAAGTGACCAAACCATCAGTCAGAAAGCATAGGAACCGAGAAGTGGTCTGTGGTCACCACCTGCAGAACCGCTCCTTTATCGGGGATGTCTTGCTACCTGCCTCTGCTTTCCACCTGTTGTCTATTCCATTTGCACAACAGCATGTGAAATGGATTGTCAATCAGTGTTGCTACCTAAGTGGACAGTTTGATTTCACAGAAGTGGGATTGACTTGGAGTTACATTGTGTTGTTTTAAGTGTTCCCTTTATTCTTTTGAGCAGTATATATTCCAATATAGGTTCTGTTCTATTCTATTCTATTCTATTCTATTCTATTCTATTCTATTCTATTCTATTCTATTCTATTCTATTCTGCATTCTATGCTATGTTCTATTCTATTCTATCTTCTATTCTATTCCATTCCATTCTATTCTGTTAATTTCTAGTCTATGCTCTTACTCTATTCTTCATTCCAATACCTATTCTATTCTATTCTATTCTATTCTATTCTATTCTATATTCCAATATATGTTCTGTTCTATTCTATTCTATTCTATTTCTACTGTACTCTATATTCCAATATCTATTCTATATTCAATATCTATTCTATATTTCAGTATATGTTCTCTTCTCTTCTCTTCTCTTCCATTCTCTTCCATTCTATTCCATTCTATTCTATTCTATTCTATTCTATTCTATTCTATTCTATTCTATTCTATTCTATTCTATTTCATATTCTTTTCCCTTATTCTATTCCGTTCCGTTCCATTCCATTCTTTTCCCTTATTCTATTCTATTCTATTCTATTCTATTCTATTCTATTCTATTCTATTCTATTCTATTCTATTCTATTCTATTCCATTCCATTCCATTCCATTCCATTCTATTTATTGTATCTTCCTTAGATTGGTTAGGGCCTCTGTAATTCTAGATTTTACATTAGTTTTAACTAATGGAATCATGCTTTTTAGCATTTTTTAATGCATCACTCCTCTTTATTTGTTACAGGTAGTCCTTGACTTATGACCACAATTGAGCCCCCAAATTTATGTTGCAAAGTGACGGTGGCCCCATTTTACAACCTTTCTTGCCTCCGTTGTTAAGTGAATCCTGGAAGTCGTTAAGTTAGTCCCGCCATTGTTTAAGTGACTCCACTTCCCTGTTAAGTTTGCTGGTCAGAAGGTCACGAAAGGGGATCCCACAACTCTGGGACTCTGCAACCATCATAAAAATTAGTCCATTGCCAAGCTCCTGAATTTGTGACAGTGGAGAAGCTGCAATGGTCGTAAGTGTGAAAAAATGGTGGAGTCACTTTTTTTTCCAGGGCTGTTGTAACTTCGGATGGTCAGTAAACGAACTGCTGTATGTTGAGGAATACCTGCATGGCATAGGTCGCCAACCAGTGGGCTGTGGACCACTGGTGGTCCGCGAGAAAATTTGCGTGATCTGCAGAGAAATGTCCCCCCCAAAGCAATTAATCCAGGCTACGCGGGAACACAAGGCTGAGCCGCCCACATGGCCAGCGGGAACACAAGGCTTGCATCTGTGCACAACACGAGGTGGTGAGGGGAGGGGGGAAGGGCAGGGGGGGGAACTTGCCCCATTCGCCCCACGTACCTGGCCTGGCCACCGGGCTGCTTCTTTCCACTTCTTTCTTCTTCTGCTTTTGGCTGCATGCAAGGAAAGCAGCCAAAGTCTTTCTTTCTCTCCCCCAAACTCCGCCAGAAATGAGTCTTTGGGACCCTGCAAGGCCTCCTGCTCCAAGAGGCTGCGCCGGCAAAGACTCCTTTCTGGCGGCGTTTGGAGGAGAGAAAGAAAGACTTCTGCGGCTCCTGCTGCTTTCCTTGCATGAAGCCAAAAGTCTCTCTCTCTCTCTCTCTAAGAAATAAGAAAGATCGATCGGTAGGAAAACGGGCTGGGGGATTTTCCTGCAGACTTTGGGGGGCATTTTCCCAGGGTCTCTGCTCTGCGGGATTTAAAATTATGAGTTTGATGGTCCCTGAGGTCGAAAAGGTGGGCGGCCCCTGCTGTACGGAATGTTCTGGATATTCAAAAATGATTTTCTCCCCTCTCTCTTTTTTAAAAAAAATATTCTAGTGGCTAATGACCTCAGTAAAGTGACTTGATTTGCTCTGAAGCAAAAATGGCAGGTTGGCCTTGCTGCAGGGATAAAATACGATGGAGATCAGGTGATGTCGGTCTGTGTCCCACGCCCGCTCTTTCTCCACCCACCCCCCATGTTTTCCTCCCCCTTCCATCCACGAAAGAGATCAAAGTGGAATTTTGTGGCTTGATTTTGGACCGGTAGCATTAAAACAGCTGGAAGGTGGCTTGGGAAAATTGGGCGCCACCCGCCAGGTTAATGAAAACGTTTAAAAATATGTCTAGCA
Organism: Pseudonaja textilis; assembly: GCF_049901715.1. NCBI lineage: Eukaryota > Metazoa > Chordata > Lepidosauria > Squamata > Elapidae > Pseudonaja > Pseudonaja textilis. The sequence continues at coordinate 89,945,113 of NC_141993.1, forward strand.
GATGTCGGAAATGTAATCAAAACACGGGCACATTTTTATCGTAGGGAAAGATGCAGATTTCAAGCCTGAACTCTTTTTAATCAGGGATGATATCAGAAAGAAAAAAAATTTAATAAGAAAAGTGTGCGGTTAATATGACGCGTCTTAGCAGCAGTAGCGAGGATGGTCTTTGCGAAATATTGGGAAAATAAAGAAACACCGCAAGATGAGGAGATAATTAAGATAGAAGATTATTAGATTGGGTAGAAAGGGGCTAGACGTACCCTGAAAATCAAATAGAAAGAGGACACGGAATATTATCTTAACGCGGAACTTAGTTTAGCAGCGGTTGGAGGAAAAAAACGGGGTGGAGAATAAGAGAGGGAATCTGTATTGCTAAGCAAATTAAATTAAATACCCGGATAACACGGTGTTTATTAAAAGCACTAAGGAATGTAATTAAGTTTAAAAAAATTAAAAAAGAAAATATCGTGCTCTATCCATCAGCAAAGTCACTGGGGCTTGACAGCTTGGAGGTGGGATCACAAGTTTGAGTCACTTTCCTGCATTGGGAGGGGGATAAAAGTTGGAAGGGGCTGCAGAACAGACAATGCACCAAAACCAACCCAGACTTCCACAGTCACCGAGCACAACCTGAGTGGCTCCGTCAACCTGTTTAATAAACGAATGCCGCTAGTCCTTGCAGGGGTGGGATTCAAATGTCTTAACAACCGGTCCTGTGGGTGTGGCCTAATTTGTGGGTGTGGCTTGGTGGTCACGTGACTGGCTGGGCGTGGCTTGTATGTAAACATTGTAAATATATATGTCAAGATTGAATTTTTTATTTTTAAAAAAAGAGCAGCTTTTACCCGCCAAATCAGGCAAAGCAGGCAGGCAGATTGAGCTGCTTGCAGAATCACAGATTCACTCAGAGATCTACCTTTCTGCCATCTGCTGCCTGAGTCTGCACTGAAAAAAATAGAAGCTTCAATCCTAAGGAAGGTTCCGCTCTGCTCTCAGGCCACTTCTCCCTCCCCCAACCCCCTGAATACTACCCCGGACTGGGCCTCAGGGAAGCCTCCAGGGTGGGGTGGGGAGGGAGGGGAGGGGCCAGCCAGTGGTGTGATTTGCTGGTTCTCCGAACTGTGCAGAATCGTAACAACCGGTTCTATAGAACTGGTCCGAACTGGAAGAATCCCACCCCTGAATCCCTGACGTAATGACCATTCGTGATTGTCCGAAGTTATGATGGCACTGAAAAAAAAAAAAGGCGACTCCTGACCGTTTTTCCACACTTATGACCGTTGTCGCATCTCTGCAGTGATTAAAATTCGGCTCCTTGGCAACCGACTCCTATTTATGATGGTGTTGTGGCCTGGCAGCGGCTGATGGAGCTGGCAGCCAAGTCAGACAGTGGCAAGGAGGTTAGGGAGGAACTGGGCCAGTCTTGGAGGCTGAGGAAGGCCCGGACGAGGGCTCTGCATTGGAGGCAGAGATGGGGCCAGGGAAGGCTGGCAGTCATCAGCTGCCTTCGGGCTCAGACAGCAGTGAGGCGGGGGGAGCTTCTAGAACTGGTTCCCACCCTGTGCATGCTCAGGGCTACCAGAAAACCAGAACAATTGAGAAAGCAGGGTTGACTCAGGAGGAAGGCCACACCTTGGGGATGATTGGCCCCTCCCATAGGACGTCAAAGAGGAGCGAACGGGACGTGAGCTTTTGCAGGAAGCAACTAGTTCGTCTGGTCGATTCAAGCTTTGAAAAGTTACTGTCTGACTCTGGGTCAAGTTTGGCCTTGCCCTGCATCTGGCAATTAGTTCTCTGACTGCATTCCAAGGGCGATAAGGTGGGTGTTTATCAACCTTCCCCTGAAAGACAGTTTGTGAAGCCTGGCAGGCTGTGAATGAACGTAATTCACAGCTGTGGAAATAAAAAATAGGTTTTGGCAGAACTTAAGATTGTGTTTTATGCTTTCTAAGGAAGCCTAGGTCAGAACAGTGTCTCAGGAGTCACACTTGTCATGCCCCAGTTGGAATCTGATTCCGAGGGAGAGGTGGAACAGCCGATGGAGTGGGAGTGTGGCTCCGGTGGCTGTGGAGGAAACTGGGGAAGGGCACAGTGCGGCTGGGCATTCAGAGGAAGACCCAGGCCCATCCCCTCTTCATCCAAGGGCACGCAGGGAGGAATGGAGAAGGGAGCGACGTGACTTATGGGGGAGGAAGTGGCCCTGATCCCCTTCATGGGCTGCAGCTGGGAAGACTGTTTAAAGGGGCAAACTGCGCATGGCAAAGTTGCTGGAAGCAAAGCATGCATTATCTTTGTCGAGGCTTATCTGGGATTTGGCATCCTCCCAACTGTGTATGCCTCATTATCTTTTGGAAGTCTGCAAGTTATTATCCTGGTTTGTTGTGTTAATTACTTCAGCGTGGTTTGTGTTGGGTTTTTTTTATTTCTACTTTATCTGTAGTTTGGGTTCAAACTGCATTTCTTCCTTTCGTAGGCTGTTTTTGGCAGAGTTTTATCTCCCGCCGAGGATAATTGGACGTTGTGGACTAAGTTGGAGGCATTAAAGGGAATTTATGGTGACTTTGTTATTTTTGTGCCACATCCTGAGTCATCACACCCCTTTTGCGACCTTCGGATGAGCAAAGTTAGAAAAAGTCTTCTGCTTGAGCAGGGGGTTGGACTAGAAGATCTCCGGTGTCCCTTCCAGCTCTATTCTGATTGATTGATGTATGAGGGGGAAAGAGGAGACATAACGCCTTGTGTAGCACACTCACTGGATATCCATATATATATATATCCATATATATATAAAACATCCTAAATTGGTTGGATTTAATCTTATTTCAACTTTTCTGTGATTTACTGTGCTGGTAAATTTGGGGATGTTAAAAAATAATGGGGCTTTAATCTCTTGGGCACAACCGCCATTTTGACTTTTTTGCCCATCGTCTTGGTACACTTCTATGGTTAGTTGATACTTCAGTTGTAGTAAAATCAGTTTAATAGGTTGTTGGAGAGCAGAAATATCCGTTGATCCCAGAGTCTGTTCAGTCCGGATTTACATTACGGGTACAATTTATGTCAATTGTGCAAAGGTACAATTAACATCTTTTGCTTGAAATCTGCAACCTCCACCTAGTACAGCAAGCATGCAAATGACATTTTCAGCTGTTATAAAAATATCAGCTGGAAAATTAACGCCTGTATTACAAATGAGCACAAATGACATAGCACTGTAAATCAGATTTGGGCCTCTTTGGAAATGAGGTCTGGCGGTTTGGAAATGAAATCAGAAAGATAAATGTTTTCTTTTTTTCTCTTTCGTCCAAAATGTGCTAAATGGAGATTCTGAGAATCAAAGTCTTATAGGTCGTCCTCGACTTAACAACCATTCATGTAGTGACAGTTCAAAGTTACAACAGCGCTGAAAAAAATGTGATTTATAACTTTTTTCCCCACACTTATTGCTTTTATGTACAGTGTGAGCTTGTCGATCCGAAAGGCCCGACAGTTCAGCGGTTCAAACCCCTAGCGCCGCATCGCAGAGTGAGCTCCCATTCCTTGTCTCAGCAGCTTCTGCCAACCTAGCAGTTTGAAAGCGCGTTTAAAAAAATGCAAGTAGAAAAATGGGGACCCCTTTGGTGGGAAGGAAACAGCGCTCCATGCGCCTTTGAAGGAGTTTAGTCCTGCCAGCCACATGACCATGGAGACGTCTTCGGACAGCGCTGGCTCTTTGGCTTTGTAATGGAGGTGAGCACTGCCCCCTAGAGCCAGAAATGACTAGCGCGTATGTGCGAGGGGAATCTTTACACTGTGAGCTTCTGCACCAGAGACAAATTCCTTGTGTGTCCAATCACCCTTGGCCAATAAAGAATTCTATCCTATCCTATCCTATCTTATCCTATCCTATCCTATTCGTTTTCTATATTCTATTCAGTTCAATTCATTTTCTATATTATATTCTGTTCAATTCATTTTCTATATTCTGTTCAATTCATTTTCTATATTCTATTCTATATTCTATTCTATTTTTTCTATCTTCTGTTCTGTTCATTTTCTATATTCTATTCTATATTCTATTCTATTTTTTTCTATCTTCTATTATATTCTGTTCTGTTCATTTTCTATATTCTATATCCTATTCTATTTTTTTCTATCTTGTATTCTATTATATTCTGTTCATTTTCTATATTCTATTCTATATTCTATTCATCTTCTATATTCTATTCTTCTAATTTCTATTCTATTCTTTTTTTATATTCTATTCTATATTCTATTTTTTCTACCGTGTTTCTCATATAATAAGGCCGGGTCTTATTTTTTTTTGAGCCCCGAAAAAATGGCTAGGCCGTCTTTTCAGGGGTGACTTAATTCCCCTCCCCCACTTGCTAGGCCGTCTTTTCGGGGGTGACTTAATTCCCCCCCCCTTGCATCTTCGGGCGGGCGGCGATGGCTTGGAGGTTGACCTCGGCGTTGGTGGGGCGCTTCGTATCGGGGTCAACCCAGGCAGCATCATATCCGGGTATGCAACAAAAGTGCTTCCTAACAGCAAGCCCCGCTGCCATGTCCCCACCATTTTACATGTTTTAATATAGGCCTTAATTTTGGGGGTGGGGCTTAATTTCATTTCATGTCTATAAAACATGCTGGGACTTCCTATTGGGGGAGGCTGTATTGTTGGAGAAACAGGGTATATTCTATTCTGTTTTGTTCTGTTCATTTTCTATATTCTATTCATTTTCTATATTCTATTCTATTCATTTTCTATATTCTATTCTGTTCTATTCTATTCTATTCTGTTCTGTTCATCTTCTATGTTCTATTCTATTCTATTCTGTTCTGTTCATTTTCTATATTCTATTCATTTTCTATATTCTGTTCCATATTCTATTCCATTCATTTTCTATATTCTATTCTATTCTATTCTATTCTATTCTATTCTATTCTATTCTATTCTATTCTATTCTATGTTCTCTTCTATTCATTTTCTATATTCTATTCTATATTCTATTCATTTTCTATATTCTATTCCATATTCTATTCCATTCGTTTTCTATATTCTATTCTATTCTATTCTGTTCATTTTCTGTATTCTATTCTATATTCTCTTCTATGCGTTTTCTATATTCTATTCTATGTTATTCTTCATTCCAATATCCTATCCCATCCCACTCCATCCCATTTTATTCTATTGTATTTCTGTATTCCCATTTCATTCCGTTCCATTCATTTTCTGTATTCCATTCTATTCTCTTCCCATTCCAGCATCCCCTGGATCACATGATCAAAATCCGGACGCTTGGCAATGGTCTCATATTTATGATGGTCGCGGTGTCCCGGGGCCACCTGTATCCCCCATTTGCAACCTCCTGACAAGCGAAGTCCGGGGGGGGGGAGCCAGATTCATTTAACAACCATGCTATTAGTTTAACAACCGCATGATTTACTTAGCAACTGTGGCAAGAAAGGCTGCAAAATGGGACAAAATTCACTTAGCCACTGTCTCTCCTAGCAGTAGGAACTTTGGACTCCGTCGTACGTCGTATGCTGAGGACTATCCTGTGCTTTCTTTTGCCAGGCCCCCCAAGACGTTCATGTTTAGTAACCCAGTCATTTGCCCAGAGCTGGATTTTGATTTCTAGAATTTGGGTGAGACGATGAATATAGTCCAATTATTCACTGGGAGATCCAACTAGCAACAGACTCACTGCTGACAGCTCTGGAAAAAAAAATTACAAACATATTTCAGCCTCAACCTTTTGCTTAACGTTTCTAAATATTTCAAGCCATCCCTGTAACAACAAATTAATTTGGGGAGAAATAGAGCTTCAAAGAAATGGAAAGTGACGGACAATTGCTAATTTTGACCAGCTGTTCAGTCATGACAACCCAGTTGTGTCCTGCTGTGGCAATTAAGGCCGCCCCGTTAAGTTTCATTGCAAATGATAACCATATATTTATTGCACCAAAATTGCATGATATTGTGTTTATTTAGGAATCGGTTTCATTTCTGTGCTTTTTTCCTCTAAGAATCGTAAATTTCAATCTTCTGCAAAAGAATTAGTTAAGTCCGGGTAATAAAACTGTGGTTTACTCGACTTTCAATTTTTATTTTCTCTTCTTTTCCTCATTTCCCAACTGGTTAAAATCGAGAGCTATGTGTATTCCTTTTAACAAGCAACAGCTTGTAATTCCGTGTCTTCTCCCTTCATTGGGGGAATTAATATTTTAGCCAAAATCGCCTCACATCCACTTTTTAATGCCATGAAAATAGCAAGCAAGTGGCATTTTTTCTGTGGGAAAATTTATGCCCCAAAGAAATTAGATGAAAGTCATTTCAAGTGCTTCAATATTGCTCTGTTTAATTTGAAAAAGCAAGTAATGTGCAGGGCTCAAATTTCTCCCCTGAATGTATATTCTTGTTTTGCTTTGCAAAATGGGGACCGTTGCGAGTATTACAGGAAATTGGCCATAGTTAGTCCTTGACTTACAACCAGGGGTGGGATTCAAATTTCTTAACAACCGGTTCTGTGGGTGTGGCCTAATTTGTGGATGTGGCTTGATGGTCATGTGACTGGCTGGACATGGCTTGTATGTAAATATTATAAATATTTATGTAAATGTTGAATTTTTTTATATAAAAAAGCAACTTTTACCCAAAATCAGGCAGAGCAGGCAAGCAGATTGAGTTGCTTGCAGAATCTCAGATTCACTTAGAGATCTATCTTTCTGCAATCTGCTACCTGAGTCGGTCACATAAAATTTGCTTGCAAGCAAACTCATAAAATTAACTCACAACATACCATGTATGTAAATATTGATTTTTTTTATTAAAAAGAGCAACTTTTACCCAAAATCAGGCAAAGCAGGCAGGCAGATTGAGTTGCTCACAGAATCACAGATTCACTCAGAGATCTACCTTTCTGCAGTCTGCTACCTGAGTCTGTACTGAAAAATAAAAGCTTCAATCCTAAGGAAGGCTCAGCTCTGCTTTTAGATTAGTTAGAAAGCAAGAAATCAAACGATTTCCTGCTTTCTTGCTAATCTAAATCTCCTGGCACAGCAGAACAGCTGATGGTCGGAAAAAAAAGAAAGAATAGCAACTTACCAAATGCAGGCAAGTTTGATGGTGCACATGCCAGGTAAGGAGTGAGTGGACGAGGCGGGGACGGGTGGGGCCAGCCAGTGGCACGATTTGCCAGTTCTCCGAACTGCGCAGAATTGTAACAACTGGTTCTATAGAACTGGTCCAACCAGGTAGAATCCCTCCCCTGCTTACAACCACAACTAACCCACAAATTCCCTTTTGTTTTTGCCAAAGTTGTTAAGCAATTCATGCCGTCATTAAGTGAATTTGGATTCCCCCATTGACTTTGCTTGTCGGAAGCTGGATGGAAAGATTGCAAATGGCACAACCCTGAAACCATCATAAATATGAGCCAGTTGCCAAGGATTCGGATTTTAACTACGCAATGGTTGTGAAAAATGTTCAAAAGTCACTTTTTCAGGGTCGTTGTAACTTTGAGCGGTCGCTAAATGAATCATTGTAATCAAGGACTCCCTGTTGAGGAAATTGGCTAGCAGCATCCTTGACTTAACAACCACAATTGGAAGTGGAATTTTCATCATAGGTTCATATAGTTATGAGTTGAATCAAACCAATTTTACGGCAATTTTTCTGATGGTTGTTAAAGTGAACCGTATGGTTATTAAACAAATCAACATGATCTTTTTAAGTGAATCCTGCTTTTCCCCAGTAGGTGTTATTTGATGTTTTACTGGAAACTGGCAAAAAATGCCACAAATTGTGATTATGGAGAAATTTCCTGACAGTGAGAACAATTCACCAGTGGTTTTTAAGAAGAGACTGGACAACCACCTGTCTAAAATAGCATAGGGCAGAGGTGGCTAACCTTTTGGGGCTCTTGTACCAAAAATTGTGTGTGTGCTTGCATGCTTGCCGTCGTGCGCCAATCCCCATCCACCCACCCACTCCGCCACCCCCTTACCTGCACTGCGCCTCACAGCTGATTTTTGGCGGGATTGAGGCCTTTTTCGGCCTCCCAAAGGCTTGAAGGCTTCTGCAGGCTTTGCAGGCCGAAAACTAGCCCCGTTTCGTCACTTCCAGTATTTTCGGAAAAACAGGAAGTCATGAAACAGGGCTAGTTTTCAGCGTGCAAAGCCAACTCAACATTACTTCTTTGCCCTAATTATATATATGTATGTATGTATGTATGTATGTATGTATGTTGTGGCTCTGAGGCTTGAGCCTGCACTGTTAGAGGAAGAAGACTCAGACGATGGGGAAGAGGAGGAATTGGGAATGCCTTCCTCCCCAGGACCTTCCTCTTCGGCAATGCCTTCCTCCCTGATTGTGCCTCAGGTGTCAGCAGATAACCGAGAGGGACAGCCTGAAGGCTAATCAGGAGAAGGAGGAGGGCATATCGGAGCAGCCTCTGACAGAGAATCAAGTAGACGAATGCTGGCTTGATGCTAGACAACGTCACAGGAAAAAGTGTGAGCTGCAACGCAGGAAGCGGGGACGAATCAGAGACTGAGCTAAGTGATTGACACACCCCGCAGGGGATAAGAGTGGGTGTGTTTTCTCTGAGAGCTCCGTACGGGACAAAGTGTGAGTTTTTCTGTGGAGCTTCGGTGTATCCTGTTTATTGAAAGCCTTCATGATTTATGTTCCTGTTATCTTGTCGGACTTGGCAGGCAGCGTGTGTGAAACTGCCAAGAACACTGCCTGCTTCAAAGAATTAACTCTATAACTACTGAATCTTCTTGCCTGCCTGTATTTTGTCAGAGTTGTGGACTTTCCATCCTCATTGGAAAGGTGAGACATTTTATATATATATATATATATATGTATATATATGTATATATATGGATCTTTGGTTGTTCGGGTTTTCTCCCGCGTAAGATTGGAAGTATCTAGGCAACATTTCGATGAAGTCTCATTCATCATCTTCAGGCTTCTGTCTCCGGCTCTGTGTTTCTCAGAGCACAGAGCTCTCTGAGAAGCACAGCCGAAGACAGAAGCCTGAAGATGATGAATGAGACTTCATCGAAACATTGCCTAGATACTTCCAATTTTACGTGGGAGAAAACCTGAATAACTAAAGATCCACATAAAAATACCCGTGAGAACCTCAGAAAACAAATATATATATATATATATATATATATATATATATATATATATATATATATATATGTATGTATGTATGTATGTATGTATGTATGTACGTGTGTGTGTGTGTGTGTACATAACATACATACATACATACCAAAAAGTTGTTTATTATTTCATGCATTTAATACTTAAATGAAAGACAGGGTGAACCAGGCTTAATAGCAGTGACTGTGAGAGGGATCTTGGAGTCTTAGTGGAGTTTCCGGTGAGTTACGTGATTCTTATTATTTGGGGATTAATCCGCTCGGAATCTAGTGGCTATGTGATCTGATTTTCTCAATGTCTCCCCCTTGCAACTACTGAGTGGAGTGTTTATCTAGCTTGCCACACTTTTACCAGCTGTGAAATGCTCTTGGCTGAACGCCCAGAAGTTCAATTAAGCCTATGAAGAGCTTTCCCTGGCTGCTTGTCTTTCTGAGGTTATTGGAGGCTCTCTGAGCTTCGCAGGGTTTTAGCTAGGGGCTCTCCTGAGCTCCTGCGAGCCCCCAGGATCCCACCCCTGCTTCCATCCTCCCGAGGTGGGTAAAATGAGGACCCAGATTGTTGTTGGGTGGGGGGGCAAGAGGCTGACTCTGTAAACTGCTCAGAGAGGGCTGTAAAAGCACTGCGAAGTGGTATATAAGTCTAACTGCGATTGCTAAGAGAAATGTCCTCAATTGCGGTCGTAAGTCGAGAACTCCCGGCCTACTCATATTCTGAAAACTTCAAGCTTTCAGACTTGCCACACAGCCCCCTGCCCCCCATGCCAGCTTGCTAACTAACTGCTCTTTTTCTCCAGCCTGACTCAAGGGGGGGAGGAACCCCAAATTCGCTTACTGACTGCATGCTTCATTTAACAACTGCCATCCTCGGCCAACTGCTCCAATTCTCCTCCCTCCCCCCCTCCCCCCCATGGAGTTGCTGGGCCTGGTGCTTTCCGGAGACTCAAGCAACGGAAGCGCACCCGAGGAAAAACCGAGATCCGTTGACCGCGAGCTGCTGAACATGACCGCCGAGGAGCTGCGTACGAGATACCTGGGCCCTCGCCGCTCGGGTTTCTTCGTCCCCGTCTGCACCACCTACCTGCTCATTTTCGCAGTGGGGGCCGTGGGCAACATTATAACCTGCGTGGTCATCATCCGGCATCGCTTTATGCGGACGCCCACCAACTACTACCTGTTCAGCTTGGCCGTCTCGGACCTGCTGGTGCTTCTCCTCGGCATGCCGTTGGAGCTCTATGAGATGTGGAGCAACTACCCCTTCCTCTTAGGGGCCGGGGGCTGCTGCTTCAAGACCCTGCTCTTCGAGGCCGTCTGCTTTGCCTCCATCCTCAACGTGACGGCCCTCAGCGTGGAGCGCTACATCGCCGTGGTCCACCCTCTGAAGGCTAAGTACATGGTGACCAAGAAGCACGCCCAGAAGGTCATTGTCACAGTGTGGCTCTTCTCTGTTGTCTGTTCCATCCCCAACACCAGCCTACACGGGATACAGACCCTCTACGTGCCCGGATGGGGGCCGGTTCCCGACTCGGACACCTGCACGCTGGTGAAGTCTCCCGTGGTCTACAACCTCCTCATCCAGCTCACCACCATCCTCTTCTTCTTCATCCCCATGGCCGTCATCAGCGTCCTCTACCTGCTCATCGGGTTGCAGCTACGGAAGGAGAAGCTGCTGGAGGCGCTGGAGGCCAAAACCGGAAGCCGCTCGGACCACTGGAGTGCCCATCTCCAGCAGAAGAAAGCACGCCGGAGGCAGGTGACCAACATGCTGTGTAAGTTGACGGGGAAAGGCCCCCGGGGATCTAGAAGACAGAGTGGGTGCCGTGAGGAAGCTTCCGGTTTGGGTTGACGTGGGGAAGGAAAACAGGCCTGCGTCCACTTGAGCTGTGGTGGTTTTCTCTTGAGTTGGGCGGTTTTCTGGCAGGCGTTTCGTGGCCCACTTGGTAACATCATCAGTGCTAAAAGGGAGTAGGGTTTGCGAGAAGGAGGAGGAGGAGGATGACAATGATGGCCACAACAACTGTGGGATCTTTGGTGGTCTCTGAGCATGGTGGTTTTCTGGCAGACGTTTCATTGCCCAGCTAGGTAATGTCATCAGTGCTAGAAGGAAGTAGGGTTTGCAAGGAGGAGGAGGAGGAGGAATACGACGACAACGACTGTGGGATCCTTGGTGGTCTCTGAGCGTGGTGGTTTTCTTGTAGACATTTCATTGCCCAGCTAGGTAACATCATCAGTACTAGAAGGAAATGGGTTTATAGAGGAAGGAGGGAGGAGAGGGGTTTGTTGTGAGGAGGAGGAGGAGGAGGAGGAGGATGACAACTGTGGGATCATTGATGGTCTCTGAGCTTGGTTGTTTTCTTGCAAAATAAAACCTCAGCAAGCCACAAAAAGGGGAGGAAATTGCGAGGACCATATCAGAGGGCGCAACTGATGAGCAATTTGCGGCAAAGCTTCAGCACCCAGGTTCACTGCTCTCAGTGTTATTAAATGCAAATGTAAGCAAATGCATGCAAAACACTTCTCCCCTTTCTATTTTTAGAGCCCCGTTTTAATGCTTACGCGGGGTCTGTTAGTATTTTCAAAGCGAAGCCGCTAAGAGTCAATTTGATTGCAGAGGCCTACAGATGTGTCCATGAATGAAAGGCACCCAAATTTGATTACCGTGACATAAAAAAAAGATGTTGAAACTCTAGAACCGTGATGGCGAACCTATGGCATGAGTGCCACAGGTGGCACGCGGAGCCATTTGTGCAGGCACGTGAGCCCCACTTACCTGCACTGCGCATGTGCGCACCTTCCAGCTGATTTTCGGCCCATTTGAGGCTGTTTTCACCCTCCCGGAGGCTTGAGGGAAGCCTCTGCAGCCCCCGGAGGCCAAAAAATGGGCCTTCCAGAATTACCAGAAGTGCCTGTTTTCAGGGCCTCTGGAGCCTGGGGGAGGCTGGTTTCGCCCTCCCAGAGGCTTGAGGGAAGCCTTTGGAGCCTCGGGAGGCTGAAAATGAGCCCATTTTGGCACTTCCGGTATTTCCGAAAAGCCCGTTTTTCGGCCTCCTGAACCTGCAGAGGTTTCCCTCAAGCCTCCAGGAGGGCGAAAACAGCCTCAAATGGACTGAAAATCAGCTGGGAGGTGCGTACATGCGCAGTGCAGGTAACAATGCGGGGCGGGGTTGTGTGTGCATGTGTGATGGGGCACAACTGGATTGTGGGTACCGGCACACACGCTATCACTGATCTAGAAAAAGCGCAGAGAAGTTCCAACAAAGAGGATTGCAGGCAGTGATGGGATTCGACTGGTGTAATAACTGGTCCAGTGAGAGCGCGCTCCAGTGATGTAATTGGTTTGGTTTGCGTGCGTGCACAGTGTTTAAAAACACTCACCTTCTGCTGCAACAGCTGAGGAGCGGCAATACATTGTGCAGCATGAACCAGCTGGGCTGCAAAATATGGAAATATAGGAGAGATATGGGGCCAACTAATCACCAGAATTACCGGTTCGTGCAAACCGGTCCAAACCCACCCCTGATTGCAGGTCTCATCCTCCCAGGGGGAATTGGAGCATTTGTGTCAAATAAACAGTCTTTAACTCATGTGTTAGAGATGCCGCACCCGATTTATTGACAACAATCTGATCCCAACAGGTGGGAACAAGTATCCCAGTCAAAGTTAGCGCGGAGTGCGGCTGCCTCTCAGCGCATTATATATCTCCGTTGCTCCGCCCTCTCCTATTCATCCCTGGTTGCCTGACATCCGCCTAAAGTTATTCACATCGCCCGTGCCTCCATTCCGGGCCTACGTCCCTGCGCCTTTCTCTATTCCATCATTCCTTATGTCTCTCATCTCCCAACATCCCCCCTGTCTTTCTTCGTCTTGTTGTCAACTCATCAAACATTTTGTATACACCTTTTATAGTTTTCAGGATGCGCCTCGTAATATTCCAAAGTGTCCAGAATTACCCTCATATTATCCCTAATTTGTCTCCTTGGCAGGAATCTATTCTGGTCAGGATGAATAAAGTTATTTAGGTATCTTTTGAGCCTTTCTGCCAAGATGGAAGCAAAGATTTTGTAATCTGCATTCAGTAAAGAAATAGGTCTATAGGTCTTAATTTGTGATGGATCAGCCCCTTCTTTTGGAATAAGTGTGATATAAGCTTCTGACCATGTTTTGGGTATTTTCTTATTTAACATGGCTTCATTCATAACTTCTAACAATGGAGTGCTCAACGATTCTTGTAATGTTTTATAAAATTCTGCCGGGAGCCCATCTGGGCCTGGTGCTTTTCCATTATTCTGCCTATTAAATGCTTCCGTTAGTTCCATCATTGTTATGGTACTTTCTAACATTTTTTCAGTCTCTTCAGATATCTTGGGTAGGTTAGCATTTTGTAGATAAAGCTTAATTCTTTCCTCATCAAAATCCTTCTGTTTATATAATTGTCCATAAAAGTCTTGGATAATTATTATACACCTTTTATAGTTGACAATAGAAAAAAAACAGGGGTGGTGGTCAAAGAGCAGGCAACAGTGTGGAATCGAAAGTACCTTCCATTCATATTTTCTTCAAAGACTGATTAGATGGCTGAACGAAAAAATCTTAATTGGAGAGCATGATTGATGACTCTTGGCTACGGATGTGCTTCGTTGGATGATACACCCAGAGGGGTGGGGGTGAAAAGCAGGATCAAGGGTGACAGTGAATTACATATCTCAGAGTTGGCTACGCCCAGTTTAGTGCCAGAAATAGAATGTTACCTTCAAATAAATCCTCTTTAGTTTTGGGAGTGTGGCTCAAGGCTCATGATTTAATTAGAGTAACTGCCGGAATCCTGACACTTGTCTCGTTTCTCCAATGTCCATCTTCAGCGGCTCATATTCCCGCGTCCATGTCCGCAGGCGGCTATGTGCGTCTGCCAGATCCTGGGCCGTTGTATCCCATCCCTCCAAATAACTGGTAGGGGCGTCGTAAGCTGGAATTGTACGGTGATATGCCCGGCAACCCAGGTGAGCCCCCGTCAGACGTGTCAAGCTCCGGGATGAGCGGATGGATACCTGGAGCCTGACATGCAGCCCCCCTCTACCACAGATCCGCCCGGAAGAGAAGAGTTCACAGAATGAGAGACATGCCACGTACTTTCTCTACTTCCCCCCCATTGTAGGATGTTTCCTGTGAAATTGTTGCTATAGCCTTGGGGCTGCTACATAACATAGCAGATAATCAGAGTTGGAAGGGACCTTATAGGTCATCTAGTCCAACCCCCCACCCAAGCGGGAGACCCTATACCATTTCTGACACATGGCAGTCCAATTTTTTTCTCGAAAGTCTCAAGTGATGACGCTCCCACAACTTCCGAAGGCAACTTCTGTTTCATGGGTTGATTGTTCTCGCTATCAAGAAATTTCTCCTTATTTCCAGGTTGAATTTCTCCTTGTTCAGTTTCCATCCATTGTTCTTTGTCTGGCCTTTGGGTGCTTTGGAAAATAGTTTGACTCCCTTCCTCCTCTCTGTGGCAGCCCCTCAAATATTGGAAGATGCTCTCCTGTCTCCCCTGGTCCTTCTCTTCCCTAGACTAGCCAGGCCCGGTTCCTGCAACCGTTCATCGTATGTTTGAGCCTCCAGTCCCCTAAATCCTCCTGGTTGCTCTTCTCTGTACTTTTTCTAGAGTCTCAACCTCTTTTTTGTAATGTGGTGACCAAAACTGGATGCAGTACTCTAGGTGTGGTCTTACTAAGGCTTTACAGAGTGGTATTAGTACCTCATTTGATCTCGATTGTATCCCTCCGTTAATGCAACTTAGGATTGCATTGGCTTTTTTGGCTGTTGCTTCACACGGCTGGCTCCTTTTTAGCTGGTTGTCCACTAAGAGTCCAAGATCCCTCTCCCAGTTCCTGCTGTTGAGCCTGGTTGCACCCAGTCTGTATGGGTCCTTTGGGTTTTTCTTGCCTATCTGCATGTACCACCCAAGATGCGTCTGTGAGAGGCCTTTCCTTCCATTTAACCAGGTATTGCAAAGGCCCCCTGCGTCTACGGAAATCTAGGAGGTCTTGCAAAATCCTTCCGTACAGACCTCCATGGGTTCTGCACTCGTCTTCAACTTAACGGCCACAACGCAGCCCCCAAATTTATGTTGTTAAGTAAGAATTCGATAAGCGAATTTACACCCCGGTTTACAACATGGCTTGCCCTATTTGTCCAGGGAATCATTGCCGTTGGTAAGTTAGTCACCCGGTTGTTAAGTGAATCTGGCTTTCCTCCTTGACTTGGCCAAAGTAGATCGCGTGACCCGGGGACGCTGGGACGGTCCTAATTATGAACCCATAGCCAAGCCTCTGAATTTTAATCACGTGACCATAGCTGCAAAGGTCGTAACTGTGGAAAAACGGTCCTACGTCCAGCTTTTTCCATTGCCGTTGTAACTTTTGAACGGTCACGAAATGAACTGTTGTAAGAGAGGACTACCTGTAGGGGTACGATGAACAGTTGAGAATGGGGTCTGTCTAGTTTAATGAAAAGAAGGACTAGGGGAGACATGATAGTAGTATTACAGTATTTGGAGGGCGGGGCTGCCACAAAGAAATAGAAATAGAATAACAGAGTTGGAAGGGGCCTTGGAGGTCTTCTAGTCCAACCCCCTGCTTAGGCAGGAAACCCTATTCTCCAAAGTACCTGAAGGCAGGGCAAGAAGCAATGGATAGAAACCCATCGAAGCCACCTGGGATTAAGGAGAAACTGCCTGAGGACAATCAACCAGGGGAACTGCTTGCCACTAGAAGTTGCGGGTGCTCCGACACTGGAGGTTTTTAAGAAGAGATTGGACAGCCCTGTCCTAGGACAGGGTTCCCCAACCTCTGTTCCATGGGCTGGCAACCGGGTCACGACATGACAAAAACCAGGCCGCGCAAACAAGCTGTTCTGACTGAGGCTTCCCCCCAAAAAGCACTAAGCCGACTCTTCGTCCCGGCAAAACCCCTTTCATTAAACGAAGGTGACTTTCTTGCACTCGCATTCCACCAACGGCCTGGCAAACAATCCTTCAAGGGAGTGATTAGGAGCGCAGACCTCATCTAGCTTGGAGAGCTGCCAAGTAAATGCTTCCAAACGCGGTGCTGACAAGGAAGGACTCGGCACAGGGTCTCTTGAGTTGCACAGACAGATCTTCACACTGCTGCAATCAATGAATTGTTTCCTGCAAAAGCCCCCTCTCCCTTTGCTCCCCTTTTTATCCCTATGGGAGGGGCCATTCACCGTCCGCCTGTGGCCTTACTTCCACATCGACCCCTTAGTTTGCAATTGTTCTTTTCTTTTGGCAGCTCTGTGCATGCGCACGCTGGGAACAGGCTCCAGCTATTCTTCTTCCCCACTGATCTCTGAGTCTGAAGGCAGCTGATAACTGCCAGGCGGCCCTGCCCCATCTCTGCCTCCGACACAGAGCTCTCATCTCAGCCTTCCTCAGCTTCCAGGACTGGCCCCTATTCCTCCCCAACCTCCTCGCTTTCCGACTCTGCTGCCGGCTCTGCTAGCCGTTGGCGAGCCACAACACAACACAACCAAAAACCCATCCATGGGAATGCAAGTCTGTGGGAAAACCTTCCTGGACAGAACCAGTCCCCGAGGCCCTGAAGTTTGGTGGGGGGCTCCAGTTTAAGGTCTCCCGCTTGAGCAGGGGGCGGGGTTGGACTAGAAGACCTCCAAGGTGCCTCCCCACTCTGTCATTCTGTTCAGCATACATTTCAGCAGGAGAGCAAAGCGGCTGATTTGAACGGCCCTACAAGTTCACATCCGGAGCCGCTCTCTCTTGGAAGGTCTCTACTGTTGATACTGTGTTGTCTCGTGCTGTAAGAGGTGGTAGTATGGGAGGGTTTCTCCTAACGTCTACCACCATTTCTACGGTTACACCACGAGATGGGCAGATAATTTGTCTCCGGAAGTTGTGGCTGCTCCAACACTGGAGGTTGTTAAGAAGAGATTGCACAGCCATTTGTCTGGAATGGTATAAGGCAGGAGTCGGCAACCCGCAGCTCTGGAGCCGCATGTGGCTCTTCCATCCCTCTGCTGTGGCTCCCTGTCACTAGTCCGCACCACCATTTTGAGAGGAGCTTCCGGTTTGCGGGGAAGGGAAGCCCAGCATGCCAGGAGAGAGACTCTATGGCAAGGGGTGTGTTTTCCAGTTGGCTCCACAATTGATAGGGATTTCGGTTAGGATAGGTAGAGGAAAAAGGACGCTGCGCTGAAAAGGAGACTCTATGGGGGTAAAACTGGACTTCTGGTCAGCTCCAGGATTGAATGGTGGCTACCCATTAGGACCTTTTGTGGCTCCTTGGATGAAAGCAACCCCTGGCATAAGGCTTTCTGCCTGGGCAGGGGGTTGGACTAGAAGACCTCCAAGGTCCCTTCCAACTCTAGTTCTTCTATTAGACGTTAACTGACCTGAACAGGACTCCGTTTATTTTTTTTACCCGCAGCCAAAGAGCAAACATGGTAGAAGCGAGGGATTTGGCAGGTAGAGGAAAGGGTTTCTTTTCTGCAAGACTGCTAAAGATTTCCGAGACAACTGGAGATTTCTGCTTAAAAGAGATTCCTTAGGAGTGTTGTGTTCTCGACCCAACAGCCGTTGTGTGTGTGTGTGTGTGTGTGTGGAAGTTCAGGTCGTCCTCAATTTGCAAGCATTTGCTTCGTCACCACTCAGAGTCACCACGGCACTGATTTTATCATCAGTCCTCACATTTATGGCCGTTGCAGCACGGCCGCATGATCAAAATTTGGGCGCACGGTGACAAGCGTGCATTTACTACTGCACTGATGATATTAGCTAGTTGGGTAATGAAACATCTTCAAGAAAACAAACAAGCTCAGAGAACACCAAGCCCTCCTCCTCCTCCTCCTCCTCCTCCTCCTCCTCACAGACCCACTCCCTTCTAGCACTGATGATGTTACCTAGTTGGGTAAAGAAACGTCTGCAAATGTCTGTGGAAATTCTAAAGTCATCCAAGTCGTGGTGGTCCCAAAGGTGCTTTTTTCCCCTCCCCCCCAAGAGGTAACTGGACTTTCTGTTTTTTTCTTTGAAGATGTTTCACAGCTCTGACTCATCCATCTCCCACCATCCAGTCAGAGCCGAAGAAGCTTCTTGGATGAGAAGTGAAACATCTTCAAAGAAAACCCGGAAAGTCCAGTTGCCTCTTGGGGTAGGGTGGGGGAAGCACCTTTGAAACATCTGCAAGGAAACAAGCAAGTTGAGAGAGCACCAAGGACCCCACAGATTTCCTCCTCTTCCTCCTCCTCCTCCTCCTCCTCCTCCTCCTCCTCCTCCTCCTCCTCCTCCTTTATGCAAACCCACTTCCCTTCTAGCACTGATAATGTTACTTATTTGGGTCATGAAATGTCTGCTAGAAAACAGCCAAGCTGAAAGCACCAAGGCCTCTACAGTCCTCCTCCTCCTCTTTCTCCTCCTCCTCCTCCTCCTCCTCCTCCTCCTCCTCCTCCTCTTTCTCCTCCTCCTCTTTCTCCTCCTCCTCCTCCTCCTTCTCCTCCTCTTCCTCCTCCATGCAAACCCACTTTCCTTCAAGCACTGACAACGTTACCTCACTGGGTAATGAAACATCTGCAAGAAAACAGCCACGCTCAGAGAACACCAAGGCCTCTACAGTCCTCCTCCTCCTCTTTCTCCTCCTCCTCTTTCTCCTCCTCCTCCTTCTCCTCCTCCTCTTCCTCCTCCTCCTCCTCCTCCTCCTCGCAAACCCTCTTCCCTTCTAGCCCTGCTGATGTTACCTAACCGGGCAATGAAACATCTGCAAGAAAACACGCCAAGCTCAGAGAGCACCAAGGACCCCTCAGTTCCACCCCACGCTCCTATTTCTATTCTTCTCCACCGATCGGCTCGAATGGAGGCTCTGATTTCCAATCGGCCAAATTGGTCCCTAACTTTGCTTTCCCGTCCTTGTTTCCACCCCCCTCCAGTCATGCTAGTGGTCGTGTTTGGCATCTGCTGGGCTCCCTTCCACACCGACCGGCTCGTCTGGAGCTTCGTCAGTCACTGGACGGACGCAATGCAGCGCATGTTCCAGTACGTCCACGTCTTCTCGGGGGTCTTCTTCTACCTAAGCTCGGCCGTCAACCCCGTCCTCTACAACCTGATGTCCAGCCGCTTCCGCGAGATGTTCAAAGAGGTCATGTGCCACCGGCGGCCCCGCAAGTGGGGCTCCCACAAGCGCTCGCCCAGCAGCATGCGTACCACCGTGCGCAGCACCGAGTTGGAGCACCTGCCGGGAAGCCACGGGCTGCCACTGTCTGACCTGGAGAACAACGAGGCAGCCCCTGCGGGAGGCAACGTGGACGAAGGAGAAGAGCCGTATCTCTGAATCCCAACGGGTCGGTCTCGGTTGGTGGGGGGGCGGGGCGGGGCTTCCGGCAAAGGCGCTGAAAGCTTTCGGCGAGAACACAGGAAGCTCTCGACTTACAACAGTTCGTTTAGTGACCGTTCAACGTTACAACGGCCTGGGGGAAAAGGGTCTCAGGGGGCAGGGCTCCGATTGTTACCCCCTCATTTAAATCAGGGGTCTCTAGCCGGATTATCAAAACTTAAAAGAAGATTTATTAGGAGTAAACATGCCGGCACGGCCTGGGTGCAGCCGACTCTGAGGTACGTCATTCACGGTCACCCTTGACCCTGGTTTTTATTTTATGCATTTATTACCTAAACTAGGCGACACCATTACTGCTAGTGATTGTGACCTAGTTTGGGTAATGAAAGATCTGCAACAAAACAACGAAGCTCAGAGTGCATCACACACACACATACGCACACACACACGAAGCTGTGGAAGAAAAGATTGGACAGGGTCTCCGGCTTAAGCGGGGGTTAGACTAGAAGACCTCCAAGGTCCCTTCCAACTCCATTATTCTATTATTCTCTTGTTCTGTCATTCTTCACTTGTGGGCGTCTGAGAATCCACGCTCCCCAGCCCAGAATGCATGACTTAAAATTGGAATTTCCGAATGGAAGGTGCCTTTTTCCACCTACAGCTGCTACAGTTCGTTCTCTTGTCCCTAAAGAGGGAACGGGATCCTTCTTTACAACAAGCCTGTGAGGTAGGCTGGAGGGTGTGTGTGTGTGAAGGCTGTGCTCTTCCCCTCTTGGAGGACCTCCTAGATGGCTGTCCTCCATTGTAACCCCTAGAAAACTTTTTCACCATAGCGGACCAACTCTCCTAACTCAATTCTGCCTTTGGAAAAACGTGACTGCCATCGTATTCAATCAGAGAAGATGGGAGCTGTAGTCCAGCGTGTTTGGAGGGTGGATTCCCTCGGCGTATTTCCTGGGTGGTTCCATGTAGCACGGACGTGAGGTGTAAAAATTGCTCCTCCCGCCCAATCTGCAAATAGAAGTGTCATTTAGCCAAACTTCAAAAGGATTTATTGGTAGATAACAGGCCAGCATTGTCTGGGTGCAGCCGACTCTGAGACACATCATTCCTTGTCACCCTTGACCCTGGTTTTCCCCCCACCCCCTGGGTGTATCCTAATTCATATTCTCCAATGGGACACATCCATAGCCCAGAGTCATCAATCGTGTTCTCCCGTTAGAATTTTGCGCACGGCAGAAACTTCAGTCGCCTAGTTACTATCTTTGAAAACATTTATGGAATGCACTTTCGGTTTGCAAGCTGCCGCACTGTTCTGTCCCCCCTCCCTTTCTGTTGGCAACTCTAAAAAGACCAGAGGAATATTTTATGAGTTGACGTCAAGGCTATTTTCCGCACTTACGGCCATTGTACATCCTCTCGGTCACGTAATTTTTTTTTCATTCAGATGCTTGTCAATTGACTCACATTTATGATGGTTGCACCGTCTCAATATTTACGGGGTCATGTGATCCCCTTTTGTAACCTTCGGACAGCCACTTGTCTGGAAAGGTAGCGGGTCTCCTAGTGTTCTGACCCAAACCCTTTTCCAATAAAACAAACACGAACCAAAGGGAACAGAAACCTTTTAATGAGTCTTATGAATCCCCGGTTAAAAGGCTGCTGCAAATTAATTAAGTTTGATAAACACAAACCTTGCCAAAACTGTGCTAGTCTGCCAAGAATGACAGATAAGAAATATTTTACAACACAAGAAGTCTTGAAATACCAAATTAAGATACTATAATGTCCACGAGGCTGAGTTTCAAAACATCTTTGCTTCCTGCAAAGAACGTCGAATTCACAGCTGGCTTTTATTTTCTTGAAGGAGGGGCCACGACCTTGCAGCCTTACTCCTGAGTCGCCTGTGCTGCTGTAACTGCTCTCCTATGAGCAGCCCTGCGCGCATGCGCACTTGGCACAAGCTCCTTGGGAACCTCCTCATCGCTGCTGCCAGCCCCCACAGTCTCTGAAGGCAGGAGTCCACTCCCTGATGGTCCTGGCCCCTCATCTGCATCCTCACTCTCCTCAGCCACCCGCACTTGCTGCAGGTGAACCACAACACCTGCTTGAGGAAGGGGTTAGACTAGAAGACCTCTGAGGCCCCTTCCAACTCCTGTTATTGGGATAAAGGCAGTCCTCGATGTCAACTCATAAAACATTCCTATGCTTGCTTTAGTAGTTGTCATAAAAAAAGAGGGAGGAAGGACATCTGGAAGAGTGGTGGAGCGGTTTGGAAGCGGAAGTCCATTCCAACTCTTTATCTCTAAAAGATTGTAACTAAACTACCAGAGCTTTTGCCCGGGAATATATTTAATTGGAGGACGTGATGGATGACACCCAGCCTGTGAAGGTGCTCAATTGGAGAATCTGATTTATGACACACCCGGGGGGGAAAGGGGGGAAACTGGGTCACAGGGGACTGTGAATGATGTAGGCCAGAGTTGGCTTCAAACAGGGCAGTGCAGGTATGTCGCCTCTAATGAATCTGGGAGATGTTTCATTCCCCACTCCCTTCTTGCACTGATGGTGTTACCTAGTTTGGTCATGAAATGTCTGCAGGAAAGTAACTAAGCTGAAAGAGCAGCAAGGACCCCACGTTCCTCTTCCTCTCCTCCTCCTCCTTCCTTTCTTCTCTTCCTCCTCCACCCTATACATCCCACTTCCTTCCAGCACTGATGACATTACCTAGTTGGGTGCTGAAATGTCTGCAAGAAAGCCACCGAGCTCCAAGAGCAGCAAGGACCCCATGTTCCTCCTATTTCTCCTCCTCCTCCTCCTCCTCCTCCTCCTTTTTTTTCTCCTTCTCTTCCTCCTCCTCCTCCTTTCTCTTCTCCTTCTCTTCCTCCTCTTCCTCTTCCTCTTCCTCCACCCTATACATCATCAGACAGAAGGGTAGACATTCCTAGGCCTGTTTCAGTAGTTGCCATTAAAAAGGGAAGGCGAAGGAAATCTGCAGCTGTTTGGAAGCGGAAGTCCATTCCAACTCTTTATCTTTAAAAGATTGTAACTAAACTACCAGAGCTTTTGCCCGGGAATATATTTAATTTGGAGAACGTGATGGATGACACCCAGCCTGTGAAGGTGCTCAGTTGGAGAATCTGATTTATGACACACCCAGGGAGGGAGGGAGGGTCTATCTATCTGTAACAGGGTCACAGGGGACTGTAAATGACGTATGGCAGAGTTGGCTTCATACAGGGCAGTGCCAGTATGTTGCCTCATAATAAATCCTTTGAAGTTTTTTGAAGTTTGGCTCGAGAATCATGATTTAATTAGGGCGATTCCTGGAATCCTGACACTCGACTTGCAACAGTTCGTTTAGTGGCCGTTCAAAGTTACAAAGGCACGGATAAAAAGGGACTCGTGGCCGTTTCCCGGACTTACGACCGGAGCCTTGCAAAATTAGGAGGCTTGCAAATTGGCTTGTATATGTGACGGTCGCAGCGTCCTGGGAGAGGGTGTCACGCGATTCCCCTTTTTTACAACCTCCTGACCCACAAACTCCGTGGAGAAGCCAGATTCACTTAATAACCGGGTTACTCATTTAAGAACTGCAGCGATTCACTTAACAACCGTGAGTCTAGAAAATGTCCTAAAATGGGGGCAAAACTCACTTGACCGCTGTCTCACTTGGCCACGGAAATTTTGGACTCGGCTGTGGTCCTAAGTCAAAGGCTGCCTTCGATTCCTCCCACGGAAGAATGTTTTGCAGGAGTTGGCTGAAATGGCAAAATTGACCGCTTTGCTCGAAGAAAAAGAACGGAAGTGCTTTTGTTTCCACATGGAAACCGCTTCTGAACTTCGTACTTGAAGTGGAAAAGAGTGAAACATTGATTTTGGGTTTTGCAGATCAGGTTGATAGATCTTTATAGAAATGGCTTGTTCAGGCTATTACGGAAAAGCAAAAAGCTGTGATTTGAGGTTAATGCTTTATTTTACTGTAACAGAGAGAGCCGGAAGTCCGTTTTTCTTTCTCTATCCCTATCCTTCCTCACTTTTCTTTCCCCTTTTCCCTTCCTCTTCATTGTCCTCTTATTTGCTTTTATATTTTGTATTTTATAATCTATCTGTATAAAAGCGAAAGACCCCTCACACGTCATCACAAAATCTCCAGAACCGTAAAGCCTACAAACTTGAAATTGGGTCCATATCTTCCTCTTGGCTTCTAGGGGTTCACTAAGAAAAGATTTTTCAAAATGACCCTCAGGGCATTTAGAATATTTTCTATATTATTATTATTGTTGTTGTTGTTGTTATTAACACGCTCTGATACTAAGGAGTTCTACTCTGCCTCCCCACCTGGAAAGAAATCTCTTCCAAATGCAAAAGACAAGCAGAGAAGAATTTTAGTTTCACTTAAGTTTCACAGCAGCACCAAGCAGCTTTAGTACAGAACAGTTGAGCTAAGCCACGCCCAGGCTCCTTGCTGTCTCCTCCGTGCTCACACAGCAAATACTGCTTCAGTTTCCAAACAGCCCTCAGCTCTCTCACACACTGACAGGATGCTAGCCGGAGGAATACCGATGGATGCTGGTAGGCAGAGGCACAATTTTCCCCCGCCCCCTCTTATTTTCATTCCTCCAAAACTAAGCCTGACCACATAGTTTTGTAGCAAAGCACGGATATCGAGCTAGTACCTTAATAAAAATTTAAAACGACATAAGTCGAGGAGTACCTGTATAGATTAACAGAGCTGGGAGGTCATCTAATCTAACCCCCACCGCCCGCCTAAGCAGAGGTCTCCAACCTTGGTAACTGTATGACTTGTGGACTTCAACTCCCAGCACGCGCTGGCTGAGGAATTCTGGGAGTTGAAGTCCACAAGTCGTAAAGCTGTCAAAGTTGAGGATCCCTGCCCTATATCATTCTGGACAAATGGTTGCCCTGTCTCTTCTTACGACCGTCAGTGACAGGGCACCCACAACTACTGGAGGGAAAAGCGGCTCCCTGGATTCGCCCCCATAGATCGGACCGTCCACGACAAACCAACTTCATACAGTAGCTCGTAACAATGGCCACCCGGCTTTAATCTAACCAAGCCCAGCAGATTGTGTGAATGCAGCCGATAGACCCTTAACTGAATTAAAGGTGACGTGTGAACATGGTGAAGCAGTTTGGGGTCAGGGTCCTGATATTGGCTTACGTTTCCAAGGTCAGAGAAGATGCCTGCCATTGTTTTAAAGAATAAATGACTTTTCTTGTGAAAATTGTGTTGTTCTTCCTTTATGGATGGTCCTTGACTTACAATGGAAGAGAAGAGAAGAGAAAATAGAGAAGAGAAGAGAAAAGAGAAGAAAAGAGAATAGAATAGAAAAGAGAATAGAATGGAATAGAAAATAGAAGAGAATAGAGAATAGAATAGAATGGAATAGAAAATAGAAGACAAGAGAAGAGAGAATAGAATAGAATAGAATAGAATAGAATAGAATAGAATAGAATAGAATAGAATAGAATAGAATAGAATAGAACAGAATAGAATAGAAAATAGAATAGAACAGAACAGAACAGAACAGAATAGGAAAATAGAAAATAGAATAGAATGGAATAGAATAGAAAATAGAATAGAACAGAATAGAATAAGAGAATAGAAAATAGAATGGAATGGAATAGAATAGAATAGAATAGAATAGAATAGAATAGAATAGAATAGAAAATAGAATAGAACAGAATAAGAGAATAGAAAATAGAATAGAATGGAATAGAATAGAAAATAGAATAGAACAGAACAGGATAAGAGAATAGAAAATAGAATAGAATGGAATAGAATAAAAAATAGAATAGAACAGAATAGAATAAGAGAATAGAGAAGAGAATAGAATAGAACATTGGAATGAAGAATAGAATAGAATATCAGAGTTGGAAGGGACCTTGGAGGTCTTCTAGTCCAACCCCCTACTCAGGCAGGAAACCGTACACCAGACAAATGGTTATCCAACTTACAACAGATTGTTTAGTGAAAGTTAAGACATAAGCGACATGACTATTTTTCACACTTACAACCTCCCAACGGTCACATGATCAAAAATTCAGGCGCTTGGCAGCTGACCCCTGTTTATGACGGTGTTGTGGAATCACGTGATCTCCTCTGGCAACCTTCAGACAAGCAAGGTCCATGGGGAAGCCAGATTTGCTTAACAACCGTATTAGAGGTAGTCCTCGCCTTACAACAGTTCATTTTAGCGACCGAAGCGACAACAGCATTGAAAAAAGTGACTTTAACCGTTTTTCACACTTACGACCATTGTACCATCATTCTCTCCTCCCCAGTCACATGATCAGAATTCAGACACTTGGCAACAGACTCACATTTACGATGGTTGCCATGTCCTCGGGGGTGGGGGGGGTGTCGCGTGATCTCATTTTGTGGCCTTCGGGCAAGCAAGGCCAACGGGGAAGGCCAGGTCCATTTAACAACCATGTTACTCATTTAACAACAGCAACGATTCATTTAACAATGCCGGCAAGAAAGGTTGTAAAATGGGCAAATTCCTTTAACCAATGTTTCACTTAGCAACAACAAAATAGATTGGTGTTCAGCTGTGGTCGTAAGTCGAGGACTACCTGTGCTGAACAAATGCAGTGATTCGCTTAACAACCATGGTGTCCACTAAAAAATATTCCTTTGGTCTTTTTAGTTGCCAGCAGAAAGGGAGTGGAGAAAGCAGTGCATTCCTTAAACGCTTCAAATAATTGTTAGGCAGCCAAAGCTGTTGGCGAGCAACATTATTGTTGGGCTCCAAGTTAGCTAAGGAGCCTGTCAGCTCCGAACACACCTTGCAGAAAGTCAGCTGGCAGTGGAGAATATCAACTTAGCTCTGCTGATGCCGGATCTGTATTGCTGCTTGTGTGCTAGCCGATGGTGTTGAAGGTTGCTTGAGAATTACTCAGCAGAGCTGTCAGCTGCAGGATGGATTCTGAAGCAACTGCGGGCTGAAGGATGGATTCTGAAGCAATTGCAGGGTTGCAGGATGGATTCTGAAGCAACTGCGGGCTGAAGGATGGATTCTGAAGCAACTGCGGGGTTGCAGGATGGATTCTGAAGCAATTGCAGGGTTGCAGGATGGATTCTGAAGCAACTGCGGGCTGAAGGATGGATTCTGAAGCAACTGCGGGCTGAAGGATGGATTCTGAAGCAACTGCAGGGTTGCAGGATAGATTCTGAAGCAACTGCAGGGTTGCAGGATGGATTCTGAAGCAACTGCAGGGTTGCAGGATGGATTCTGAAGCAACTGCAGGGTTGCAGGATGGATTCTGAAGCAACTGCGGGGTTGCAGGATGGATTCTGAAGCAACTGCGGGGTTGCAGGATGGATTCTGAAGCAACTGCGGGGTTGCAGGATGGATTCTGAAGCAACTACAGGATGAAGGATGGATTCTGAAGCAACCGCGGGGCTGGAAATGTATTGATGTGGAGCATATTGTTAGAGGGGGTTGGGGCACATACAGGTGGTAATTAAGCATTAAGTTAAGACATGGTGAAGGTGGCACCAGGTGGGGATCAGTTTAGTGAGGGTCAGAATAGGGTAGGGATGTAGACATGTTATAGGGTTACTTGCATTTAGGGATAATGGGTTAGGCGTGGCCAGAACTAGAGCTACGTATAGGCCTGGGTGTGGTGGGGTGTGTCTCATGATAATGGTAATAAAAGGAAAGAGAGCAAAGTCAAACCCAACGCTAACCTTGCCGGGCTTTTAGAGTATTTTTTGTTTGCTGATATATTGAATAAACCATCATTGTCCTAAAGAGGAGCTCGAGTTTGGATTCATTTAAAGACAAATCTTCAATACTCAAGGACTGACTGAGAATTATTACTGAAGAGCTGTTGTGCTTAGCCTGCAGCAGGTGTGGACGACGGAGGAGAGCGAGGACTCAGGTGAGAGGCCAGGACCATTAGGGAGTGCACTGCTGCCTTCAGAGGTTGTGGGGGCTGGCAGCAGCGATGAGGAGGTTCCCGAGGAGCCTGTGCCAAGTGCGCGTGTGTGCAGGGCTGCTCGCAGGAAAGAGCAGCTGAAACAGCATGGGCAATTCGGGAGTAAGGCTGCAAGGTAATACCCCTCCCTCAAGAGGATAAAAGCCAGGCTTGAAGAAGCATTCTTTGCAGAAGGCAAAGACGTTTTGAAACTCAGCCTCGTGGGCATTATAGTTAGTATTTGAAAACTCTTGTAAACAATTTATTACCTGTGGGTTTTTGGCAGCCTTGAAATACAACTTGGCCAGGCTCTTTCTTGTCAGAGCTAATTCGTTGGAAGCAGCCTTTTATCTGTGAAGAAACAGGATTCGTGAATGAAACCCTAAAAGGTGGGGGCTGCTGCCTTTGTCTTGTGTTTGCTCTCGGAACCAGGTTGGGTCAGAACAAGATGACTCTTGGCTATGTATGTATCCCATTGGAGAATATACATCCAGGAGGTGGTGGGGAAGACCAAGAGCCAAGGGGGAAATGAACGATGTGTCTCAGAGTCGGCTGCGCCCAGGTACCGCCGACATGGTCACTCCTAATAAATCGATCTGAGCGATGCGGCTAGAGACTTATGATTTGAATGGGGGTGGTTTGTCAGAGCCCTGACAGCTGGCAAGAAAGGTCGTAAAACGGGAGGAAACTCACTTAATGTCTGTCTGAAGCTTTGGGGGCTAAATTGTGGTCCTACATCTGAGGACTCCCTTTATCCATCAGGTTGTTTTCTTTGCCATTTCCGTCCACTCCCAACCAGCAAGAGAAAATGCAAATATTTCTCTTACTTTGCTTTCTTCACCTTGGCCTGGTTGATTCACAGCTCTGCGGGCAATAAATAAAAGTAATAAACCACATTTTTTATTATCTAGCACCTCCGGTGAGTTTCAGATAACTTCAAGGTGATTTCAGTGCCATCGGGCTCAAGCAATCTCCCAATCTTCTCCTAATTAAAGAAGTTTTTATTTAGTAACACCCGGGATCTCACACAGGTGTTGTCTACACACAACCATTTCCTTCCTCATTTTACTATTCATCACCTTGTCTGCCTGCTCTACCACAATCGAGCCCGGAGAAATCTCTGTGGCAGAGCAAAGCAGCCATTAAGGTTGAATTGTGCCTTATTTCACAACCTTTTTTTTGTTGTTTTGGACAAATCTCTTCAGCGAATCACTGCCGTCTCTGAGTGAATCATGCAGTCATTACACGAAGCCGGCTTCCTCTATTGAAGCCGGCTGGGAAGGTGATCGCCTCTTTCAACCGTCATAAATACAGGCCAAGTTGCCAAGTGCCCGAATTATTATTATGTTTAAATTGAAAATAAACATTAAAAATATTGAATGTGATGATCTTCATTTGACATACATCTCAGTCAAAACATTTTACATTAGAAAAGATCAAAAGATATAAACATTTGTGTGTGTGTGTGTGTGTGTGTGTGCGTGAAGTTTTTGTGGGTACTTACATGTATGGTATTCAGCTTTGTTCGGGTATTTTCCCACGTCATTGTAGTTGTGCTTTTAAAGTTGTAGCAACGTTTCGGCAGAATCTCATCTGCCATCATCAGGCTTCTGTTTTGTGTTCGTCTGTGAGTCAAACTTTTACGGTTGTTTCAGTTTTAAATTTGGGGCTAGCCTACTGCTGTGCCAGAATGGTTTTTTCTTCATCCTGATTGGTTGGGAGTCTTGGTCTGTGTTTATTGGTCTTGGAGTTTGCTGTGTTCTGCTTGATTGGTGTTTCTAATATCTTCTGTCTGTTTTGTGTCTTTTTTTGTCTTGGTTGGCAGGCAACATTGTGTTCCTGTATTGGAAGCTTTTAGTGCAGCTTGGCTCCGAGTAAATGGACGGCTATCATTTGTTAGGAAGCTTGGTTTCATCTAGGTGCCTGGTTGGGGTGTGTTTGAGCTGGAGGTATCAGCGGGGATCTGTTTGTGCCCAGGTGTTTGCCTGGCTTGTGGTGTGGATATTTTTTTGTTTGTGAGTGCAGGCTTCCAGATAATTGACAGTTTGGTGGAGTCATCTCTTCTATTCATGCTTTCAGGTCTTTTTTCAGTCTCTATGGCTTCTCTGATAATTCTGTGGCTGGGGTTTTCTATAGTGGCTAGTGACCTGTGGCTTTCATGTGTTGGACTAGTGAGGAAGTGTGTTCCAGCTTTTTGACTGCATTTTTGTGTTCATCCAGGCGGGTACTTATTCTTCTATTGGTCTGTCCAATGTATGTGGCCGGGCATGATGCACAGGGGACTTCATATATGCCTTGGTTTTCCAGGTCAATTTTATCTTTGGGGTTCCTTAGGATGGCTGCCATTTTTCTGTCTGTTTTGAAGGCAGTCTTGATGTGATGCCCGTGTAGTATCTTACTGATTTTGTCCGAAGTACCTCTTATGTAGGGCAGGACAGCTGTTCCATAGGTCTGGGTCTCTATTATGTCTCAGTGTGTTTTTGTGGATCAAGCCAGTGATTTTGCTTTTGTGGAAGCTGTTGGCTGTCAGTACTTTAGTCAGGGTGCATAGTTCAGTCTTTATGTGTGTCTTGTCTGCCATACCATACATGTAAGTACCCGTGAAAACTTAAGAAAACATACATACATACATACATACAGATATACATTTAAGCTTTGTACCATTTTAGTTCTATTCTTACACCTCAGGTATAAGCAGGGGTGGGATTCAACAGGTGTTATTACCGGTTCAATGACTACATTTTGCGCATGCATGCATGCTTCATGCACGTGCACAAAAAAACCTTAAGCTGTACTGCCCAGAGAGCTGAAAAGCACTGTGCACAGAATTCCCCGGCCGTCTTGAAGAAATGTGGCGGACTTCAACTCCCACAATTCCTTAACCAGGCTTACGATGTGTGTGCCTCAATTCCCAAAAATCTCCAAACAGCATTAGGATGGGTGGACTTCAACTCCCAGAATCCCCCAGCCAGCATGCTGGCTGGGGGATTCTGGGAGTTGTAGTCCACCCATCTTAAAAATGTCCTCACTTAAGAAATGCTGCTACAGACAGTTCCTTGACGGTTGCTTGTCCCACCCCTGGTGGAGAGTGACTCTGAGGGAGAGGAGGAACATCCGACAAGGAGTGGAAGGGTGGCTCTGGAGGTTGTGGAGGAGGCTGGGGAAGGGCTGAGGCCGGCTGGGCCATCAGAGGAGGACCTAGGCCCATCTCCTCTCCATCCTAGGGCACACAGGGAGGAGAGGATAAGGGAGAGATGTGGTCTACTCAGGAGGAAAGGGCTTTGATCCTCTTCACGGGCTGCAGCTGCGACAACTGGATAAGAAGACAGACATGAGCTGGAAACAAAGCATGGAAATATCTCTAGTTTATGGTTCCTCTCTGAGTTTGCCGTCCTTCCCAGTGTGTGTTATCTGTAGACGTCCTCCAGCCCTTATCTTGCCTGGTTTGTGTTGCTTTTTCCCTTCTTCTTGTAACTGTTTGTGTGAGAGTTTTTTGTATTCCGTCAAGAGTGTTTGGAGCTTGGAAGCAAAGGGAAGGAATAAAAGGGGCTTCACCTGTTCTCTGTGACTGTGTTTGTTTTGTATCCCACCCTGGGTCATCACAGTTGCTTGTCCCTGGCATTTTTCCACTTTCTTGCTCTCCCACCCTCAATCCATTTACCTCGTTAAGGACACGCAGAAGGTGTGTGACTCCAAAGGGAGACATTCTGGCCAGGTTATGATGCAGAAAAACAGTTGGAAGGGACCGGACAAGATGGTTGTCCATGACATCTGAAGGCAATCTTTTCCTTCCACCCATAATCCATCCCTCCTTCTGTTGTCATGTATCTTATTTATCTATCTTGGAATCATAGAATCACATGATTGGAAGGGACCTTAGAGGTCTTCTAGTCCAACCCCCTGCTCAGGCCGGATACCCCGTACCATTTCAGACAAATGAGTGTCCAATTTAAAAACTTCCAGTGATGAAAGATCCACAACTTCTGGTGGCAAGTTATTCCACTGGTTAATTCTTCTCACTGTCAGGAAATTCCTCCTTTTTAAAAAAATAAATAGGTTTATTGTTTTGTATCACAAATTCCATTTCTATATTGTGTTTTCCAATTGTCCAAAGTGTTAAAATATAAACACCATCGCAATCATTATAATCATCTACATACAAATATATAAGATAATATCAATCGTTATTAGACAGTATGCTGTCTTCCATATTGACATCAGTTATATAACCGTCAAAAATATTTACTAGTCAGTTTTTCCTTCCCATGTAGTCCATATTTTTACATAAATCCACTCATCTAACCTCTGTATCTATCTGCTAACCATTTGTAGAAAAGTACCCATGTTATAAAATATTCCAAATCTTCTTTTTCTTTAATTTTTAGAGTTAACCTATTCATTTCAGCACATTCCAGAATCTTTTTTATTACATTATCATCTGTAGAGGTTTCTTCATTTTTCCAGTATTGTGCATATACAATCCTGGCTGCTGTTAGAATATGATAACAGATAACAGATAATCAGAATTGGAAGGGACCTTGTAGGTCATCTAGTCCAACCCCCTGCCCAAGCGAGAGACCCTACACATTTCTGACAGATGGCGGTCTGGTCTCTTCTTGAAAGCTTCCAGGGATGAAGCTCCCACAACTCCCGAGGGCAACTTCTGTTCCATGGGTTGATTGTTCTCATTGTCAGAAAGTTTCTCCTTATTTCCAGGCTGAATCTCTCCTTGTTCAGTTTCCATCCATTAGTCCTTGTCTGGCCTACAGGTGCTTTAGAAAATAGCTTGACCCCCTCCTCTCTGGGGCAGAGGACCCATTAGGGGACAGAGGACTGTAGTCCTTAATGGGTCTAAGTCTACATGGAAGGAAGTAAGCAGTGGGGTGCCACAAGGTTCCTTCTTAGGCCCAGGACTCTTCAATATCTTGATTAACGACTTAGAGGAGGGAAAAGAAGGGGAACTTACCAAATTTGCAGATGATACTAAGCTGGCAGGAATAGCCAACACCCAAGAAGACAGGCTTAAGATCCTGATGGATCTTGACAGACTAGAACCCTGGGCCATATCTAACAAAATGAAATTCAATGTAGAGAAAAGTAAAGTCCTACACTCAAGGCAATAAAAACCAGAAATACACATATAGACTGGGTGAAACCAGGCTCAATAGCAGGAACTGTGAGAGGGATCTTGGAGTCTTAGTGGACAACCGGCTAAATAGGAGCCAGCCGTGTGCAGCAGCAGCCAAAAAAGCCAATGCAATCCTAAGTTGCATTAACAGAGGGATACAAATGAGATCAAGGGAGGTACTAATACCACTCTGTAAAGCCTTAGTAAGGCCACACCTAGAGTCCTGCATCCAGTTTTGGTCACCACACTATAAAAATGAGGTTGAGACTCTAGAAAAAGTGCAGAGAAGAGCAACCAGGATGATTAGGGGACTGGAGGCTAAATGTTTTTGCATTTAACTGCTGATAATTAAATGGGCTTGCTTTCCTTATTTAAAATGTAATTAGATATTCTTCATACCTGTGAAATTGATCTGTCTCCCAAAGGAGGGGATTGCATGGCCTAGCCACAGGCCTCAGTATTATCAGATTTCCCATCCACTCTTCTAACATTTTTGAATAGAATAGAATAGAATAGAATAGAATGGAATGGAATGGAATGGAATGGAATGGAATGGAATGGAACGGAACAGAACAGAACAGAACATATATTGGAATATAGAATAGATATTGGAATATAAAATATAGTAGAGTAGAATAGAAATAGAATAGGAATAGGAATAGGAATAGGAATAGAATAGAATAGAATAGAATAGAATAGAATAGAATAGAATAGAATAGAATAGAATAGAATTCTTTATTGGCCAAGTGTGATTGGACATACAAGGAATTAGTCTTAAATTGCTTAAAAGGTATTTTTCATCATTGCTTTAGCAGCCTCGTGACAAAAGCCATTAATTGTTTGTGTTTTCAAAGGAGCATAATTGCAAAAAAGATTAAAGCGTTGTTTTTCAGTCTGAGTGCTAACAGATGGGCAGAACCAAAGAGAATTTAAGCCAGCTATTTCTTTCTTTCTTTCTTTTTTTTAAGAGAACAAGATAATATGCTTGCTAAGGAGCTAGCAGCTGTCTTCACACAGAAAGGAAAGGAAAGGAAGGCCATTGTGATCTTGCTACTCTATAGTCTGTTTACTATCAACCTGCCTTCCAGGGAGGACCTGTATCCTGCACCCTGAGTCAAAAAGAGGGCTGGGAAAATATCTACAGACCCCTCACATCCTGGACATAAACTGTTTCAACTCCTTCCCTCAAAACGACGCTATAGAGCACTGTACCCCAGAACAACTATTTTATTTTATTTATTTATTTTATTTGGTTCGTCAACTGCTTACAAGATAATAGGTATAAGTAAAAACATAGTTATGAATACATGGATACATATAAGAAAAATAAAAGAAACAATAGGACAGGGACGGTAGGCACGTTGGTGCGCTTATGCACGCCCCAAGACACAAGACTAGACACAAGGACAGTTTTTTCCCGAATGCCATCACTCTGCTAAACAAATAATCCCCTCAACACTGTCCAACTATTTACAAAGTCTGCATTACTATTACTATTAATCTTCTCATCACTCTTTATTACCCATCCCCTCCCACTTGTGACTGTATGACTGTAACTTTGTCGCTTGTATACTTACGATTTATATGGACTGTTTCCTAGTATGATTTTGATTGCTTATTGTACTCTCTGATTATGATTAAGTGTTGTCCCTTTTGATTCTTGACTCTTGATGAACGTATCTTTTCTTTTATGTACACTGAAAGCATTTGCACCAAGACAAATTCCTTGTGTGTCCAATCCCACACTTGGCCAATAAAGAATTCTATTCTATTCTATTCTATTCTATTCTATTCTATTCTATTCTATTCTATTCTATTCTATTCTATTCTATTCTATTCTATTCTATTCTATTCTATTCTATTCTATTCTATTCCATTCCATTCCATTCCATTCCATTCTATATTCCAATATCCTATTTAACCGTTTCCTAGTATGATTTGATTACTTTTTGTACTCTCTGATTATCATTAAGTGTTGCACCTTATGATTCTAGTCTCTTGACGGGTGTATCTTTTCTTTCATGTATACCGAGAGCATTTGCACCAAGACAAATTCCTTGTGTGTCCAATCACACTTGGCCAATAAAAGAATTCTATTTTCATTTCCTCACTTCAAAAGAGATTGCAATCCTCCTTAATGGATTTTCAATGCAAACAAAAACAAAAAGAGAGAGAGAAAAATAATGGAAACATATTAAGACCAACATAGAAGAGCCTAAAGACCAGCATTGTGATTCTTCCCGGCTCACATTTGGAAAGCTCATCATTGTGGAAGGGACGAAGTCTGGCTCCCACTTCAGGAACTGGGAATCCACCAGTTCTGGGTAAGTTTTTCCCCTATGGGATGTCTGTTTCTTCTGGAGTCCCTATTGGAGAGGCCTGTCATATGGTTTAGAATAGGGGTCTCCAACCTTGGCAACTTTAAGACTTGTGGACTTCAACTCCCAGAATTCCTCAGCCAGCTTTGTCCACAAGTCTTAAAGTTGCCAAGGTTGGAGACCCCTGGTTTAGAAGGTGTCTCTAGTCCTACTCCTCTAAATAAGGAATCCTAGAAAATTATATAAAATTTGGGTGATTTGTTTTAAAAGGGGAAGGGTGGGCTTATGAGTATAGGGGATAATTCAAGCAAAGCTGGGATCTATCTATCTGTCATCCATCCATCATGCATCCATCCACTATCCATCTACATCAGGGGGTCCTCAAACTTGGCAACTTTAAGACTTGTGGACTTCAAATCCCAGAATTCCCCAGCCAGCAGTATCTGTTTCTTTTTTTCTCTTAACCTCCTAAAGTGGGGAGATTGCAGAGGAAGGGATTACAAGAGAGTAAGCTATGCTGGCTGAGGAATTCTGGGAGTCCACAATTCTTAAAGTTTCCAAATTTGGGGACCTCTGATCTACATCTATCCATTAACATCTATCTATCCATCTACATCTATCTGTGCATGTCTATCTGTCTGTCTGTGTGACTGTCTGTCTATCATCTATCTATATCTACATCTATATGCACCAAGACAAATTCCTTGTGTGTCCAATCACACTTGGCCAATAAAGAACTCTGTTTTCTATATGTCGTATCTATCTATGTCACGGGTTTTCAAACTTGACGGCTTAAAGACTTGGGGACTTCAACTCCCAGAATTCCTCCTCCGCCAGCCATGTTAGCTCAGGAATTCTGGGAGTTGAAGTCCACAAGTCTTAAACTTGCCAAGTTGGAAGACCTTTGCTCTATGTCTACATCTATTTATGTCTGTGTATATCTATCTGTCTACATCTATTTATGTCTGTGTATATCTATGTATCTGCCTGCATGATTGTCTGTCTTTCTAACTTTCATGTAATCTGTTTCTTTCTACATCTTATCTAAAAATAAGTATATGGATAAGTGTATGAAATGGTAGTGATGGCTAACCTTTTCTGAATGGAGTGCCCAAAACGTATGTGTGCCTGAATCCCCTAAATGTAATGCGCACATCACCCCTGCGCATGCAGGGATGCCCCCCCCACGCCCCGTGCATGCACATGTGCCCCGCCCCCCGCATGCGCAACAGAGATCCGATGACCAGCTGGACATCGGGAGGTGTGTGCGCATGCTTGATGGAGCTGAACTAGGGTGACGGCTCGCATGTCCACAGAGAGGGCGCTGTGTGCCACCTCTGGCACGTGTGCCATAGGTTTGCCATCAAGGGTATAGGGTTTCCTGCCTAAGCAGAGGGTTGGACTAGAAGACCTCTAAGATCTGGTCTGGTCTGGTCTTGTCTATCTCGTGTATCTCTCTCTCTCTCTCTCTCTCTCTCTCTCCCCCTATCTCTCTCTATATCTCTCTATCTATCTATCTATCACTTTATATATATCTCTATCTCTATCTATCACTATCTCTCTATCTCTCTCTATCTGTCTGTCTATATCTATCTCTCTACATTTATCTCTCTATATATATCTCTCTCTATATATATATCTCTCTATATCTCTCTATATATTGTCTCTCTATATCTATCTCGCTATCTCTATATCTCTCTGTCTCTATATCTCTCTATATTTATCTCGCTATCTCTCTCTCTCTCTGTCTCTCTCTGTCTCTCTGTCTCTGTCTCTGTCTCTGTCTCTGTCTCTCTCTGTCTCTGTCTCTCTCTCTCTGTCTCTGTCTCTCTCTCTATCTATCTATCTATCTATCTGTCTCTCTGTCTCTGTCTCTCTCTCTCTCTCTGTCTCTGTCTCTCTCTCTCTCTCTCTCTCTCTCTCTGTCTATTTCTATATCTATCTATCTATCTATCTATCTATCTATCTATCTATCTATCTATCTATCTATCTATCTATCATCTATCTATCTATCTCTATCTATCTGTCTCTATATATCCCTATCTATCTCTCTCTCTATCTATCTCTCTATCTCTCTATATCTGCCCAACTTTATGACTCTAGGCATGCAATCTGTACAAATAGTCCTTGAATTATGGCACTTTGGATCCCAAAATTTCTGTTGCTAAGCAAGCCAGTGCTTGAGTGAACGTTGTTGCTCCACTTTGCGTCCTGTCTTGCCACCGTGGTTAAGTGAATCCCTGCAGTTGTAAGCTAAATAATGGTAAAGCTTTCAAGAAGAGACTGGACTGTCATTGGTCAGAAATGGTGTAGGGTCTCCTGCTTGGGCGGAGGGTTGGACTGGATGACCTCCAAGGTCCCTTCCAACTCTGTTATTCGGTTATTCTGACTGCCAGTAATTTCTAACCTTCAAATGAGATTTCTTCCCCCTCTCTCCACCCGCCCCCCCAATCTCTGCTGCTTAGTGGCCGATGATTTCCGGATTTAAATTCTTCCTTGTTACGTTCTTGATCGGAAGTTATAAGAGACGAGGGAGCCCTTCAGACGAAGACTCCTCAATTTACTCAGGTTAGACAACGGTCCTGATTAGCATTACAGGAGGCATGAAAAACCGCAGCTTCTCATCACTGTGACCGCCTTATTTCTGAATCGCTTCTTCCTGCTCTTTAATTAATTAGATCCGATCGCAGCGTGTTCCTCTTCTGTTTTAATTTCCCCAGCTCAGAAAACAGAAGCTGCCTTCTGTGATTTATTTACCAAGGGGACAAAGAAAAACCTCCCATCTGCTTGACTTTGCACGGTGGGGGGGGAAGGTATATTTTAGCAACGGATCGATATTCGTATTTATAGAGCAGTTGTCTCAGCTGTTGTGAAGTCAAAATCACCTGGGTCGAACCATAATAGCTGGTTTGAAGAAACAAAGGCTCATTTGGCAGTCTAGTTCAGTCAATAAGATAGGCATTGATTGATCGATCGATTGATGGATTATGTACCATCAGGTCATTTTCTACTCCTTCATGGCTGGGGGATTCTGGGAGGTGAAGTCAGAGGTGGGATTCAAAATTTTTAACAATCGGTTTTGTGGGTGTGGCTAGGTGGGTGTGGCCATATGATGGGGCGTGGCTGCTCCTCCTCCTCTCCTCTTTTTTTCTTCTTCTCCTCCTTCTTCTTCTAATTCTAATTCTTCTTCTTAGTCTTATTATTATTCTAATTCTTATTCTGCTTATTATTCTGTTTCTGCTTCTTCTACTCCTCCATCTCCTCCTCCTCCTTCCTCTTCCTCTTCTTCCTCTTCTTCTTTTCTTCTTTTTTTTTCTTCTTCTTTTCTTCTTCTCCTCCACCTCCTCCGCCTTTTCTTTTCTTCTCCTTCTCCTTCTTCTTCTCCTTCTTCTTCTTCTTCTAATTCTTCTTATTGTCTTATTATCATTCTAATTCTTATTCTGCTTATTATTCTGCTTCTGCTTCTTCTACTCCTCCGTCTCCTCCTCCTCCTTCCTCTTCCTCTTCTTCCTCTTCTTCTTTTCTTCTTTTTTTTCTTCTTCTTTTTCTTCTTCTCCTCCACCTCCTCCGCCTTTTTCTTTTCTTCTCCTTCTCCTTCTTCTTCTCCTTCTTCTTCTAATTCTAATTCTTCTTCTTAGTCTTATTATCATTCTAATTCTTATTCTGCTTATTAATACAAATGACCAGCTGTCTGCAAGGAGTATAAACCCTTCCATTCCCCTCCAATTCAGTCAGAGCTGAAGAAGCTTCTTGGATGAGAAGCAAAACATCTTTAAAAGAAAAAAAAGTCCAGTTGCCTCCTGAAAAACACCTTCAGAACTCCAGGTGGCCTCAACAACTCTCTAAAAAGATGCAAATGACCAGCTGTCTGCAAGGGATATAAACCCTTCCATTCCCCACTATCCTGTCAGAGTTGAAGAAGCTTCTCGGATGAGAAGCGAAACATCTTCAAAAGAAAAACCAGAAAGTCCAGTTACTTCTTGGGGGGAAAAAAAGCATCTTTGAGACAACCAAGGTTAATGTTAACCAAGTTTTTACCACGCTGTGCAAACCAACCCATCTGCTTTTTAACTTGCAGAGTCGAGCATCTCCACCGATCCCAGTCATTTTGGGCGTTTCGATAATTCCTCATTCAGCAAATCAGCTTTTCAAATTTGGTGCTTATTTGCGTTCCTGTCCTTTGCTAAAAAAACACAATCAAATATCAATTACCCGGAATTCGTTATTCCGGGTATTGCGTGGGATCTAACTGGAAACTGAATGTATTAAGCAAATAAGGTAATAGGCACTAATGGGAAATTATCAAGGCTGTTATTAAAGCCCCATTAGTGCCTGTTACCTTATTTGCTTAATCAGTTCAATTCCCAATTTGATCTTACGCAATATCTTTAATTGCCTGGCAGATTCAAGACACACAACTAGACTGTTATATTTGCTTGGTGGAAGCTAGCAAAGGCAATTACCTATAAGTCAGAGTAAATAAAAGCTAAAGGAAAATATTCCCTTAACGTCACTGGGACAGCTCCAGGGCTAGGATTCTACTGGTTCGGACCAGTTTGGGCAAAACCGGATGTTAAAGTTACTTCTGGGTCGCTGAACCGGTATTTCAACCCCACCGGCTGGCCCGGCTTCTGTGGTGGGTTTTTGACTTTTCCCAATTTGCTTGCTGAGGGGGGGGGCATCCATTCTCCTCCATAGTTTTCCCAATCTCCGAAAACACACAAAAATACACACAGACGGGGGGGCCTCCACAAAGCAACATCCCAATTTATTAAAATTTATTAAAAATCCACCAAACAATCCTTTTGTAACTTGCCAATTGCATGCCAAATCCTCTTTTTTTTCCTCCTTCCCAGGACTGGTACCGTTTTGACCCAAGCCTTGTTCAAAGCAAACAAACATCAAACCGAGATAAAAGCAAAGCCTTTTTAATGCTTCTCTGTGCATTCCGTTCATTCGCAGTGAAACGCCCTTAAAAACTAATCGTCCCGGATAAGAACAAGGCTGGCCAAGGTTGGGCAAGGCTGCCGAGAACGCTAGATTAAATTGCAAAGAAATCATCAAAACCCAAACTCTCCAAAAACGCAAACCAGGATAGTCCGAACTTCCACAAGACTTGAAGTGTAAGAACTTCTTTGCTTCCTGCAAAGAATCCCACCTTGGGAAGGCTGGCTTTTATCCCTTAAGGGAGGGGACATCACTTTGCACCTTACTCCAGAATCGCCCACGCTGCTGCAGCTGCTCTTTCCTTTGAGCAGCCCTACATGTGTGCATGCACTGGGCACAGGCTCCTCGGGGGACTCTTCCTCACTGCTGCCAGCCTCCACAAGCTCCGAAGGCCGCACTCCACTCCCTGATGGTTCTGGCCCCATCCCTGCACCACACGCAGCCTCCTCATCTGAGTCCTCGCTCTCCAAGGCCTCAGCCGTCTGCGTCTGCTGCTGGCGAACCACAACAAGTACGTGTCAAGACAATCCACACACCTTTGATCTGAGCTGTTTACAGAAGGACAAATGATCAATTAAGGAAACAAAGAGAGGAAGAGATAAGGAGTCTGTCTTTTGCAGGGAGATGCAAATCCGAAGTTAGATTATATGCCGTTAGATGATAGGACTTGACTTCTAAGAGCCTGGAAGGAATAAGAAAGCTATCATTTCTCCACATGCTCTGTAGCCATCCGGAGACTGGGAAAAACTCTGAAAGATGTGAGCCAAAGAGAAAACGTAGAGGCTAGAGGAGAATTGGGAAAAGTAAAAAAAAAAACACCATCGAAGTGAGGGCAGCCGGTGGGTTGAAATACCAGTTCGGCGAACCAGATGTAATTTTAACATCCGGTTTGTCCAAACCGGTAGCATCCCAGCCCTGGAGCTGTCCCAGTGACGTTAAGGGAATATTTTCATTTAGCTTTTATTTACTCTGACTTACAGGAAATTGCTTCGCCTGGATAAATCACATTCTACGAGCATTGCGTTCCCCATTCTCATGGGGAAAATCTCTTCCAATCCACCCCCTCTTTGACTTAATCTTGCCAGAAACAACCGCCCTACACACACACACACACACACACACACACACACACACACACACACACACAGATCCGTGGCAGGGGCTGATCATAACAGATAAATGGAGTTGAAAGGGACCTTGTAAGTCATCTAGTCCAACCTACCATCCAAGCGGGAGACCCTACACCATTTCTGACTGAGGACAGTCCAGTCTCTTCTTGAAAGCCTCCAGGGATGAAGCTCCCACAACTTCCGAAGGCAACTTCTGTTCCATTGGTTGATTGTTCTCCCTGTCAGAAAATTTCTCCTTATTTCCAGGTTGAATCTCTCCATGTTCAGTTTCCATCCATTATTCCTTGTCTGGCCTTCAAAGGTGCTTTAGAAAATCACTTGAATCCTTCCTCCTCTCTGTGGCAGCCCCTCAAATATTGGAAGATGCTCTCCTGTCTCCCCTGGTCCTTCTCTTCCCTAGACCAGCCAGGCCCAGTCCCTGCAACCGTTCATCGTATCTTTGAGCCTCCAGACCCCTCATCATCCTGGTTGCTCTTCTCTGCACTCTTTCTAGAGTCTCAACATCTTTTTTACATCTCTTCTTTGTGGGAAGCCCTGAGATATTGGAAGACTGCTATTACATCACCCCATCTTTTTTTAAACCAGACATGTCTACTGTCCATCCATGCTTTGCTCAGATGTCTTTTTCTTTCTTTCTTTCTTTCTTTCTTTCTTTCTTTCTTTCTTTCTTTCTTTCTTTCTTTCTTTCTTTCTTTCTTTCTTTTCTTTTCTTTTCTTTTCTTTTCTTTTCTTTCTTTTTTCGCTTTGGAGAATAGCTTGACCCCGCTCCACCTCTCCAGGGCAGCCCCTCAAATACTGGAAGGATGCTCTCCTGTCTCCCCTGGTCCTCCTCTTCCTTAGACTAGCCAGGCCCAGTTCCTGCAATGGTTCTTCATATGTTTGAGCCTCCAGTCCCCTCATCATCCTGGTTGCTCTTCTCGGCACTCTTTCCAGAGTCTCAACAGCTTGTCTGAATCTGGGGATGGGTGTCAGGTACCAATCAGACCGAAAATTAGCCCCGCTGTCATTTTCCAATGGAGCCAAACAGCTTCCTGTTTAAACTGGATTGCTTCCAGATATTCTGCAGGGAGAGAGAGAGAGCCCAGATCGTACGCAGGCCTCTCACCAGCTTCAGTTGTTGGCAACGCAGGCAGTTTTTTCTTTCTCTCTCTTTTTTTTAAAATTCCCTCGATTTCCCTTCTGCCAAATCCTCCTGGAAGAGGGAGATAGGAGGCCTGACTAGTGTGCTCCTGGTTGGAAAAAACGGAGCAGATGTTTCTGTTTGGGAAAGAGCGAGGGACGAGCGAGGATAATCCCAGCATCCAAGAGGGCAAACAGATGCCCCACCAGCCGCCCTCTCTCTCAGGGTGGTTGAGTAGGAAAGTAGGGGGAGATCCTGGAGAAAGGCCAGCACCAGAGGAAATGCTGGGTGACTGTCTGTCCATCTTCTTTCTTTCTTTCTTTCTTTCTTTCTTTCTTTCTTTCTTTCTTTCTTTCTTTCTTTCTTTCTTTCTTTCTATCTATCTATCTATCTATCTATCGTATCCATCTGTCTCTCTCTCTCTCCTCAATATCTATCTATATCTATCTATCATCTATCTATCTATCTATCTATCTATCTATCTATCTATCTATCTATCTCTATCTATCTATCTATCTATCTATCTATCTATCTATCTATCTATATCTATCTGTCTATCTATCTATCTATCATATCCATCTGTCTCTCTCTCTCTCTCACTATCTATCTATATCTATCTATCATCTATCTATCTATCTATCTCTCTATCTCTCTCTCTCTCTCTATCTATCTATCTATCTATCTATCTATCTATCTATCTATCTATCTATCTATCTATCTATC
This sequence comes from Pseudonaja textilis, assembly GCF_049901715.1. Taxonomy (NCBI): domain Eukaryota; kingdom Metazoa; phylum Chordata; class Lepidosauria; order Squamata; family Elapidae; genus Pseudonaja; species Pseudonaja textilis. The sequence continues at coordinate 89,987,943 of NC_141993.1, forward strand.
TATCTATCTATCGTATCCATCTGTGTCTCTCTCTCTCTCAATATCTATCTATATCTATCTATCTATCATCTATCTATCTATCTATCTATCTATCTATCTATCTATCTATCTATCTATCTATCTATCTATCTATCTATCTATCATCTATCTATCTATCTATCTATCTATCTATCTATCTATCTATCTATCTATCTATCTATCTATCTATCTATCTATCTATCTATCTATCTATCTATCTATCCATCTGTCTCTCTCTCTCTCTCTCAATATCTATCTATATCTATCTATCATCTATCTATCTATCTATCTATCTATCTAACTATCTCTATCTATCTATCTATCTATCTATCTATCTATCTATCTATCTCTATCGTATCCATCTGTCTCTCTCTCTCTCTCACTATCTATATCTATCTATCTATCTATCTATCTATCTATCTATCTATCTATCTATCTCTATCTATCTATCTATCTATCTATCTATCTATCTATCGTATCCATCTGTCTCTCTCTCTCTCACTATCTATCTATATCTATCTATCATCTATCTATCATCTATCTATCTATCTATCTATCTATCTATCTATCTATCTATCTATCTATCTATCTATTGTATCCATCTGTCTCTCTCTCACTCACTATCTATATCTATCTATCTATCTATCTATCTATCTATCTATCTATCTATCTATCTATCGTATCCATCTGTCTCTCTCTTTCTCAATATCTATCTATCTATCTATCTATCTATCTATCTATCTATCTATCTATCTGTCATCCTTCTCATGTATCTATCTATTTATCCATCCATCCATCCATCTACCCATCCATATCTATCTACCTATATCTATCTATCTATCCATCCATCTATCTATATTTTTGTCATCTCTCTCTCTACCTACCTACCTACATATCTATCTATCTACCTATCTATCATCCCTCTCATTGTATCTATCTATCCATCCATATGTATCTACCTATATCCACCCATCCATCCATCCTTCTATATCTTTGTCATCTTTCTACCTACCTACCTATCTCTATTTATCATCTGTGTATATCATCTATCCTATTTATCATCTATATCTCTCTAATTTGTGTATTAAACGTTTTACAAAGAAGATGAAATGTAACAAAAATTCATGGATAGATGGATGGAAGGAAGGAAGGAAGGAAGGAAGGAAGGAAGGACGGACAGGAAAGAAGGAATGGAGAGAAAGAAAGAAAGAAAGAAAGAAAGAAAGAAAGAAAGAAAGAAAGAAAGAAAGAAAGAAAGAAAGAAAGAAAGAAAAAGAAAAGAGAGGAAGGAAGGAAGGAAGGAAGGAAGGAAGGAAGGAAGGAAGGAAGGAAGGACAGGAAAGAAGGAATGGAGAGAAAGAAAGAAAGAGAAGAGAGGAAGGAAGGGAGGAAGGAAGGAAGGAAGGAAGGAAGGAAGGAAGGAAGGAAGGAAGGAAGGAAGGAAGGAAAGAGGCAGGAGAAAGGAATGAGCAAAGGATAAAAAAAAAGAATAAATAGCTTCCAATCCCCTTAATAGCAAATCATAATACAATTACAAAATTATCTCCTACTCTATGATTGCCAAAAATCCCATTTTGTCTACGATTCACTTGTTTCTAATCCTCCAAACCACAAGTTGTAAGTGCATTTTCCCCCATTTCATGCACAAAAAAATGTCTATAAAGGGGTTTCCAGTCAGCCGTTAAGGTAGTTACTGTTTTTCCTCCAAACAAACAAGTTCATTTAGCCCTCTCCATAAGTTCCATCAACTTTGCTAAGCATTCGTCCGTTGTTGCGTATTGTCAAACCCTTCCACTTCTGTGCTATATTATAGTCTCACAGCGGTTGTCTTGTAACTGCCTTAGTTCCGTGCCTTTTGTTTCTGCTTGGCCTGTTTATTAGTCCCAACAGACAAATTTCTGACTTCAGTTGCAATTTAACTGTTAAAAACAACTGAATTAATTTATGTCTTTTTCTGTTTGCCGAGTATGTATCAAAAGTGTTCTTTTGTACCAAATATGACAAGATGCCCCTTTTTATTGTTTATTGTAAAAATTCAACGTGCCTTTATTCAGATAGTACAACAGTTCATTTAGTGACCATTTGAAGTTACAAAAGCACTGAAAAGATAACAGATAATCAGAGTTGGAAGGGACCTTGTAGATCATTTAGTCCAACCCCCTGCCCAAGCGGGAGACCCTATACCATTTCTGACAAATGGCAGCCCAATCTCTTCTTGAAAGTCTCAAGTGATGGCGCTCCCACAACTTCCGAGGGCAACTTCTGTTCCATGGGTTGATTGTTCTCCCTGTCAGAAAGTTTCTCCTTATTTCCAGGTTGAATCTCTCTCCTTGTTCAGTTTCCATCCATTTTTCTTTGTCTGGCCTTTGAGTGCCTTGGAAAATAGCTTGACCCCCTCCTCCTCTCTGGGGCAGCCCCTCAAATATTGAAACACTGCTATCTTGTCTCCCCTGGTTCTTTTGTTCATTAAAATCAGATTAAAGTCAGATTAACAGTTGGAAGGGACCTTGTAGTCCAACCCCTCTCCCTCAAATATTGGAAGGCTGCTCTCCTGTCTCCCCTGGTCCTTCTCTTCCCTAGACTAGCCAGGCCCAGTTCCTGCAACCGTTCATCGCAGGTTTCAACCTCCAGTCCCCTCATCATCCTGGTTGCTCTTCTCTGCACTTTTTCTAGAGTCTCAACATCTTTTTTATAGTGTGGTGACCAAAACTGGATGCAGTACTCTAGGTGTGGCCTTACTAAGGCTTTACAGAGGGGTATTAGCACCTCCCTTGATCTCAATTGTATCCCTCTGTTAATACAATTTAGATTGCGTTGGCTTTTTTGGCTGCTGCTGCACACGGCTGGCTCCTATTTAGCCGGTTGTCCACTAAGACTCCGAGATCCCTCTCCCAGTTCCTGCTATTGAGCCTGGTCTCACCCAGTCTGTATGTGTCCTTTTGGGGTTTTATTGCCTAAGTGTAGGACTGTCGTGCCCCTGTTGGAATCTGATTCTGAGGGGGAGGTGGAGCAGCTGACAGGGAGTGGGAGTGTGGCTCCAGTGGCTGTGGAAGAAACTGGGGAAGGGCACAGTCTGGCTGGACATTCAGAGGAAGACCCAGGCCCATCCTCTCTTCACCCTAGGGCACGCAGGGAGGAACGGATAAGGGAGCAACGTGAGTTGCATGGTTTATGGGGGAGGAAAGGGCCCTGATCCCCTTCATTGGCTGCAGCTGAGAAAACTGTTTTAAAAAGGCAAACTACGCACAGCAAAGTTGCTGGAAGCAAAGTATGAATTATCTTTGTTTGTCAAGTCTTATCTAGGTTCCCGTCCTCCCAACTGTGTGTGTTTCATTATCTTTTGAAAGTCTGTAATTCCTTTTCCTGCCCTGTCTCACTTAATTGCCGCAACGTGGTTTGTGTTGGTTTTTATTTATAATTGATATGTACTTTGGGTTCGGATGGAATTTCTTCCCTTTAAAAACTGTTCTTGAGGGAGTTTTCTTTTCTCCAGCCGATGATCACTGGACATTGGGGGTCAAGTTGGAGGTATTAAAGGGACTTTACCTACTTTTGTGACTTTGTTGCTTTTGTGCCACGCTCCGGGTCATCACAAGGATTTTACTTTTCTCTAGTTGAATTTCAGTTTGTTAAATATGGCCCAGAAAAAAACTTACGACTGTTTTTCACACTTACAACCATTGCAGCATTCCCGTGGTCACGTGATCAAAATTCAGATGCTTGGCAACTGACCCATACTTATGACGGCCGCAATGTCCCAGGGGTCTCGCGATCCCCTTTTGCGACCTTCGGACGAGCAAAATCAACAGGGGAAGCACCCGATTCACTTAACAACCGGGTTACCAACTTAACAACTGCAGGGATTCGCTTAACGATGGTGGCAAGAAAGGTCCTAAAATGGGGCCACGCTCCACTTAACAACCGTCTCGCTGAGCCACCGATATTTGGGGCTCAATTTTGGTCGTAAGTCAAGGACTAGCTTTTATTGCGTGGGAAGGTGGGAGAGTAGGTGACATCGGGAATTTGGGCTGAGTGACTCCATCAGGGAGTGTTCTGACCCAAACCTGGTTCCAAGAGAGCAAACACAAGACAAAGGCAGCAACCCAACCTTTTACTGTTTCATCTATGAATCCTGTTTCTTCACAGATAAAAGGCTGCTTCCAACTAATTCGCTCCGACAAGAAAGAGCCTGGCCAAGTTTTTGCAAGACTGCCAAAAAACAACAGATAAGAAAATAGTTTACAATACAAGAGTCTTCAGATACCAGCTGTAATGTCCACGAGGCTGAGTTTCAAAACGTCTTTGCCTTCTGCAAAGAACGTTTGTTTCACAGCTGGCTTTTATCTTCTTGAGGGAGGGGCCATTACCTTGCAGCCTTACTCCCGAGTTGCCCGTGCTGTTGCAACTACTCTCTCCTATGAGCAACCCTGCGCGCACACGCACTTGGCACAGGCTCCTCGGGAACCTCCTCATCGCTGCTGCCACCCCCACAATCTCTGAAGGCAGCAGTCCACTCCCTGATGGTCCTGGCCCCTCACCTGAGTCCTCGCTCTCCTCAGCCGTCTGTACCTGCTGCCGGCTAACCACAACAGTTGGAAGCTGCATTATTTGGCACAACACACAAAGCCTTCGAGAGAATTTCAGATCGGGTGTCCAATTCTCCACAGTTTGGAGCAGTCAGTCTTGTCAACTCTCCAAGTTTGGAGACAAATTACCCAACAACTTGATAAATAATTGGAACACAAGACCCCCAAATAGCATCTCCTTGCAAAATCAATCACAATTTTTTGCCGTCTGTTTGATTTCAGGGGTATTGAGAAGTGAACGTCGGCAGTTTTAATACAGGACATCCATGACTTACGAAATCCCACACGCTTCTTAAGTTTTGGGCTCAAAAAACACCAGCTTGATCTCTTGTCTATGGAGATGCTCAGAGTTGAGACCTCAAAGGTGCATTTTTCAAGAGGCAACTGGACTTTCTGGTTTGTCTTTGAAGACCTTTCGCTTCTCATCCCAGAAGCTTCTTCCGCACTGACTTAGATGGTGGGGAAGGGAAGGATTTATACTCCTTGTAGACCAGCTGGTCATTTGCGTCCTTTTAGACGGTCGTTGAGGCCACTTGGAGGTTTGTCTGTGTCCTCAAGGTGCTTTTTTTGAAGAGGCAACTGGACTTTCTGGTTTTTCTTTGAAAACGTTTTGCTTCTCATCCAAGAAGCTTCTTCAGTTCTGACTGGATGGTGGGGAAGAGAAAGATTTATAGTCCTTGCAGGCAGCTGGTCATTTGCATCCTTTTAGAGGGTTATGGAGGCCACCTGGAGGTTTATCTGTGTCCTCAGGGTCAGCTGAGTGGTGCAAATGGTTCCTCTAGTCTGCCATTTTTCCTCTGGTCATCCATTCCTACTCCCACGCCATTCAAAAGGTGGTCATCCCAAATTGTATAGCTAAAAGTCTGTAGAGATTCTCAGTCATCCAGGACGTGGTTGTCCTAAAGGTGCTTTTTTTTTTCTTGTTTTTCTTTTGAAGACATTTTGCTTCTCCTCCGAGGAGCTTCTTCGCCTCTGCCTGGATGGTGGGGAACGGAAGGACGGATTCTGCTCGAAGACAGCTGGTCATTTGCCTCCTTTTAAAGAGTCATTGAGGCCACTTGGAGGTTTCCCTGTGTCCTCAGTGTCACCACCATGTTTTCCCCAAAATAAGACCCTGTCTTATATATATTTTTTTGCCACCAAAAAAGGCACTGGGTCTTATTTTGAGGGGATTTCCTCCACTGACTAACCTCACTTGCGCGCGCTGCCCCCAGCCTCCTTTTCGCTGTCAGAGGCCTTCAGGAACTCCTTCGGTGTCTGGCACGGCTTTCCTGAAGGCCTCTGCAGCTGATAATGGAGCTCAGGATCGATCCAGAGCTTTGTTCTCGGCTCCAGAGGCCTTCAGGAAAGCCTGGCCAGCCTTGCCGGCTGCAGAAGAAACGGGCCGGCCAGGCAGGTGTCGGGGTGTGCGAGGCCTGGCTACACCTGTCCAAAGGTAAAGAGTAGGGAAGCTCCGCCCCCACATCTCCACCCTAGCATAATTTTTACCTGTCCACTCTGGAGTGGGCAGGATCTTAATTAGGGCTTATTTTGGGGGGTAAGGCTTATATTGGGCGCATGTGTAAAAATCAAGCTAGGGCTTACTTTCAGGGTAGGTTGTAATTTCGGGGAAACAGGGTAGATGGCCTCTTTGACCCCCCCCCCTCTTTCAAACCTCCTGCTCAGACCCCCTCTTCTTTGTGGCAACCCCTGAGATAACAAACACGCCTGTCACGCCTAGACTAATCCAAGAGGCACATGGGAGCACTTTTCCAACTCACAAAATTTTATTCTTTACACCTTCTCGTTCCAAGCGGCCTAGAAGTAAGGCAAGGATGATTTGAACTGGCGTGTAATTGGCAAAGCAACGCTGTGAGGAGCGAATAATCACATTTCTTTCCACCTTGGAAACATCGCAAGAGTGGAAATGGCTGTGAGGTTTAAAGCAACGGATATTTTTTGCCCCCAGTGCAAGGAATTAAAGAAGGTGCTTATCTAGCGGTGAAGGCACCAGCTAGAAACCAGGAGATGAGGAGTTCTAGTCCCACCTTGGACACGGAAGGCATCTGGGTGATTTTTGGCCAATCAGTAGGAGACGGTGAGTTCTAGTCCTGCCTTGGGCATGGAAGCCATTTGGGTGACTTTAGGCCAATCAAGAGGAGATGGTGAGTTCTAGTCCCACCTTGGCCATGAAAAACAGCTGGTGTCTCTGGGCCTGTGGTGGGATTCAAATTTTTTTACTACTGGTTCTGTGGGCGTGGCTTGGTGGGCATGGCTTGGTGGGTGTGGCAGGGGAAGGAAACGACAAAATCCCCGTTTCCTCCCCACCCCATTAACCTGCTTTCCAGCTACGTTCTCCTGTGCAGGGCAACCAAAGAAGACCCAGCCGATCAGCTGGGACTCGGGAAACAGAGAAGAGATGGGGTTGGCGGGGGCCAGTCAGAGGTGGTATTTGCCAGTTCTCCGAACTACTCAAAATTTCCGCTACCAGTTCTCTAGAACTGGTCAGAACCTGCTGAATACCACCGCTGCTCTGGGCCATCACCAATTCCTTCCTTCCTTCCTTCCTTCCTTCCTTCCTTCCCTTCCTTCCTTCCTTCCTTCCTTCCTTCCTTCCTTCCATTCCATTCCATCAATTTACTCCACTTCTACAGATTCTCACTTTACCTCAGCAACTCTGGGCTAGTTAATATGGGATTAAAAATCTCAAACTCAACTGAATTGTCATAAATATTCATCAAGGCAGCTGAGGACAGCAACAATTATTTACAAATGGCACATCCCCCTCCCAGGCCTAATCAAACTCTCCTTTCCTTGCCCGGGAAAACAGTTTTATTTTTACGGTTTTACAAAATGCCAGGAGGCCAGAGCCAATCCTGTCCTAGACGGTCGGATGCCAGACAGAAACAAAAGGCCCTTTGATCGCCTGTAGGCGCCCACAGATGGGTGAATTAGAACTCGTGCCCACCTGGCTGTCTTTTGATCTGTTTCCTGGCAGGCTTCTGGATAATTCCGTTCTTTTGTCTGCTCTAAAATAATCAATCGCCTTTGAAAAGAGCAATTAGGGGTCCTTGGAAATTTCTCTTACAGAAACAGAGAACAGCCAGCATGCTGAGTCATTCTTTGTTATTCTTGTATTAATAAAGTCTCTTTTGAGTCAAACTTGGCTTCTAGTGACTCCATAGACAGGGTCCATAGAGCAAAGTTCAACTACAACAAATGGATTCACAACTGGCTGGCAAACTGTACTCAACGAGTCGTCCTTAATGGGTCTAAGTCTACCTGGAGGGAAGGAAGCAGTGGGGTGCCACAAGGTTCCTTCTTAGGCCCAGGACTCTTCAATATCTTCATTAATGACTTAGAGGAGGGAATAGAAGGGGAACTTACCAAATTGGCAGATGATACTAAGCTGGCAGGAATAGCCAACACCCAAGAAGATAGGCTCAAGATCTAGATGGATCTTGACAGACTAGAATACTGGGCCGTATCTAACAAAATGAAATTCAATATAGAGAAAAGTAAAGTCCTACACTTAGGCAAGAAAAACCCAAAAGACACATACAGACTGGGTGAAACCAGGCTCAATAGCAGGAACTGGGAGAGGGATCTTGGAGTCTTAGTGGACAACCAGCTAAATAGGAGCCAGCAATGTGTGGTGGCAGCCAAAAAAGCCAATGCAATCCTAAATTGCATGAACAGAGGGATACATTGGAGATCAAGGGAGGTACTAATACCACTCTATAAAGCCTGAGTAAGGCCACACCTAGAGTACTGCATCCAGTTTTGGTCACCATATTATAAAAAAAGATGTTGAGACCCTAGAAAAAGTGCAGAGAAGAGCGACCAGGATGATGAGGAGACTGGAGATTAAAACATACAACGAACGGTTGCAGGAACTGGGCCAGGCTAGTCTAGGGAAGAGAAGGACCAGGGAGACGGGATAGCAGCCTTCCAATATTTGAGGGAGTTGGACTAGATGATCTACAAGGTCCCTTCCAACTCTGTTAATCTGTCTTTAATCTGATTTTAATGAACAAAAGAACCAGGGGAGACATGATAGCAATCTTCCAATATTTGAGGGGCTGCCACAGAGAGGAAGGGGCCAAGCTATTTTCTAAAGTGCCTGTAGGCCAGACAAGGAATAATGGATGGAAACTGAACAAGGAGAGATTCAACCTGGAAATAAGGAGAAACTTTCTGACAGTGAAGAACAATCAACCCATGGAACAGAAGTTGCCCTCAGAAGTTGTGGGAGCGCCAACACTTGAGACCTTCAAGAAGAGATTGGACTCCCCTCCTTCAGAAATGATGTAGGGTCTCCTGCTTGGGCAGGGGGTTGGACTAGATGACCTACAAGGTCCCTTCCAACTCTGATTATCTGTTATCTGTTTAACTTCCAGAATTCCCCAGCCAGGCTAGGGAATTCTGGGAGTTGACGTCCACCCTTCTTCAAGTTGCCATGGTTGGAAAACACCGATTTACCCCAACTTCTACCTAAAGCAGAAATCCCAATGGCCAACCCAACCTACTTTTGCGCGCAATCAAAGAAGCGTAAAGAACATGTTAAACTCAACCCCAGAGAAAACCCTCCAAAAAAGAAATACATTCCTCAAAAGAGATGGCAGATTTTGGACACCATGAAATAGCAAAAGTCTTACGTCGGTTGGAAGAATTGATGATGGTTTCCTGGCTGGCTATTTGTGGAGGATCATCCATCTTCACGATGACTCTTCCAATGTTTCCGTCTTCTCTGATTACATTCTTCAGCGTTGATGGATGTTCCTAAGGTCTTGGCCGAAGTTGGAGACCTCAACTTGACGTCCTGTGGTCATGTTTTTCCAACCCCATTCAAACTGGAAAAACTTCATCCTTGTAGGGTTCTGTTTTGGACCTGCTGATTCCAAAGTCAATCTTTCATTTTTCTTCTTATGCTGGAGAGCAACACAGAATGACTTTAGCCCGAGGATGACATAAATGCAAAAACTGGACTCAAGCTGACTTTGGTTCTCTTTGGGATATTCCAAGATTGATTTTATTTTTCCTCCTACAAAAAAGTTGTTGAGATTAACTTGTCACTTGCCTTTCTACTCTGTGAAGAGAAAATCCAGAGGTTGAGAGAGGTTGTGTTAAATTAACACCGTGGCTGTATTCACACAACCCATGTCATCAGGCCAGGCGTAACCGAGGGTGCATTCAGAAAACCTGCTAAATAACCTGAAATGTTAAACTGTTATTTATCGACCTTGGTTAAAGGATTAATTTTTTTTGCTGGTTTAATATGTGGTTTAATATATTTAACATGCACCTGATTTCGATTGCATGACAATGGAGGATACTGCAACAGTCGTAAGTGTGAAACACGATCATGTCATTTTTTTTTGCTGTGCTGTTGCAACTTCAAATGGTCATTAAATGAACTGTTGTAAGTTGAGGACTCCCACGCCAAATGATCCACATTTGAGCCAGAGGTGCTAATCCGCCAGTTCTGACCAGTTCTGGAGAACCGGTAGCAGAAATTTTGAGTAGTTTGGAGAACCGGCAAATCCCACTTCTGACTGGCCCCGCCCCCATCTATTCTCCGCCTCCCGAGTCCCAGCTGATTGGTTGGGTCTTCTTTGGTTGCCCTGCGTAGGAGAATGGAGCTGGAAAGCAGGTTAGTGGGGTGGCAATGGGGGTTTTGCAGTATCCTTCCCCTGCCGCGCCCACTAAGCCACACCCACAGAACCCCATGCCCACCAAGCCACACCCGCAGCTGATCAGCTGGGTCTTCTTTGGTTGCCCTGCACAGGACAACGGAGCTGGAAAGCAGGTTAGTGGGGTGGGGAGGGAATAGGGATTTTGCAGTATCCTTTCCCCTGCCACGCCCACCAAGCTACACCACACCCACCAAGCCACGCCCACGGAACCCATAGTACAAAAATTTGAATCCCTCATTGATTTGAGCACAAATCCACATTGCATTTTATTTTCATTCCTATCGGTTTCCTGTCTGGGAACAAAACTCTCTCGGTTCATAAGTTATTTAGGTGGCTTCTCAGCCAAGCAGAGAGCCAAAAGACGGCAACGCCAGCCCGACATCTGTGTAGCCACAGTGTGAATTGTTTGCAAAGGGTTTAATCCAGCTGGCAACATAACTACAGTATCTCTGTAACTCAGAGACACACAAGTGCCAGAAAAATGTGCTGGGCTACACGTTGTGATAAATCACATTTAAAAAGCCTTTGTATGTTATTGGCCACGCGTGTTTCCCCGGGCAGAGCTGTCAATCTCTTCCGTAAATAATAGGAATAGAAATACAAATCCATGTTTAACGACTCTGCAGATTTCTGGGCTCCGATAAAAAGGGGGAAGCTGGTCCATTGGGGGCCATTTTAATTGTCATTTGTTCCCCACTGCGGAGATAACCCACCCAATTCACTGCTTCCATCCGTGGGAGTCTTTATTCACCCCCATCCCTTTATTTTCAGTGCTTTTCCAGCTTATGTCAGGGAATTTTTTTCTGCTCTTATTAATTATGTCCCAGCAGATTATTTTAAAAAAACCAAGGCAAAGGAAGGTAATAAATAAGAACAGGGAAAGAGAGAGCTATGCAGTAAAAGTGAGCGGTGCAAAAATCTCCATTTTTACCACCTCTGGAAAAATATAAATTTTAAAGTATGTCTGCTAAGAGGAAGTTGGTTGTTTTTTTTAAAAAAAAAAGAGGTATTCAAATGTTTTAATTTTAGAAATGCTTTTGAAGAAAAGCTTACTGTTTTAAAACGGACTAGATAGATAGATAGATAGATAATAGATAGATAGATAGATAGATAGATAGATAGATAGATAGATAGATGATAGATAGATAGATAGATAGATAGATAGATAGATAGATAGATAGATAGATAGATAGATAGATAGATAGATAGATAGATAGATAGATAGATAGATTAATAGATAGATACATAGATAGATAGATAGATAGATAGATAGATAGATAGATAGATAGATAGATAGATAGATAGATATAGATATAGATATAGATATAGATATAGATATAGATATATGTTTTCTTAAGTTTTCGCGGGTACTTACATGTATGGCATTCAGCTTTGTTCGGGTATTTTCCCATGTCATTGTAGTTGTGCTTTTAAAGTTGTAGCAACATTTCGGCAGAATCTCATCTGACATCATCAGGCTTCTGATAGATAGATAGATAGATAGATAGATAGATAGATAGATAGATAGATATTGTTCCCTTTCAGGTTAAAGAATCTGAAAGGATGCGGTGAATTTTTTTAGTTATCAATGGTAATAATTTATAAAGATTATAAATTGGCAAATAGAAATTTATTTCAACAGCAAGGAAGATAAAGCAGTGATAGTTCAATTGATTGTTCTGTTCAAAGAGGAGAATATATTTATGTTGAAATGGCTAGAAATGGCTAGTTATATACTAATGTGTAAAAGTAAAAAGCTGAGATTGTAAGAGATTTTGTTTGTCTCATACTGTGTTAAAAAGAGTTGGAAGTCAATGCGTTTTTCTTTCTTGCCCTGTACCTTATATTCTCTTTCTCAAGGGTGGGATTCAAATTTTTAACAGCGGGTTCTGGGGCCATGGTTTAGGTGGTGGGAGTGGCTTGGTGGTCATGTGACTGGGTGGACATGGCTTGGTGGTCATATTATTGGCTGGGCGTGGCCAACTCAATATCACTCACATCGAGGCACGCATCTCCTCGCCTGGCCTTTCATGAGTGTGGGGATGGGTCGTAAGTATGAAAAATGGTCATAATTCATTTTTTTCAGTGCCACTGTAACTTTGAATGGTCACTCCACACAAGCAAAGTACCAGCAAAGGAGGGGAAAACAACTCCAGAGACGTTCTTGAGACAGGAAGTCTAGTCCTGCCAAGAATATAATAAGGGTTAACGGAGAGGCAATTTCTGTAAGCAACACCAGAATGTTTCCTTCCTGCCTTCCTTACGGGATTAGCCCAGTAATTTCTTCCAACAACTGGTTCTCTGAACTGCTTAGAATGTTAACAACCGGTTCTAGCCAATAGGTGTAAACTGATAGAATGTCATCCCTGCTCTTTCCCCCTTTTCCTTTTCCTTCCTGTAATTTCCTATTTTTATTTTGTATTTGCCCTTGCTGTACTCTGAGCTTGGTTGTTTCCTTGAAGGCGTTTCATTACCCAACTAGGGAACAGCATCAGTGCAAGAGAAATGATGGTGGTGGTGATGGCAGTGGGGGGAGGAGAGAAAGGAATGTGTGGTCTTTGCTTTTCTGTGAGTTTGGTTATTTGCTTGAAGACTTTTTCATAACCCAAAGTAGGTTAACATCACCCTAGCCCTGAGGATGTTACCGTTGTGGTTCACCAGCAACCGGTCCAGACTTCAGCGGAATCGGCCAGTGGGGAAGAAAGGGGACCAGTCCAGGAGTCTGGAGAGGACGTGGATGAGGGTCCTGCGTCCAATGCAGGGATGGGGCCAGGGCCATCTGGGAGTCGGGTGTTGCCTCTGGAGCCTTCGGAGTCCAGCAGCAGCGAGGCAGAGGAACCAGGGGAGCCTGTTTCCAGTGCACACATGCACAGAACTGCTAGAAGGCAAGAGCAGCTGAAACGAAAGGGGCGACTCGGGAGTAAGGCTGAGAGGTGATTGCCCCTCCCATAAGGGATAAAAGTCAGGCCAAGATGATGAAACCTTTGCAGGAAGCAAAGTTGTTCAATCGGTTCCGAGTCATCCTGGAAGCTCTTTATTTCTTTATTTCAGTTGGTTTTTCTTGTAGTTCAGTTGGGTTTTTTTTCTAGTTCATTTGATACTTCTGTTTCTGGCAGGACTTCACATAAGTGAAAGGTGGGTGCTTATCTTGGGGGACTGTTTGAGCTTAATTCCAGCTGGGAATTAAAACAATTCCCAGCGTTACAATAAAACAGGTTTTGCTTTTAAAACACGTTTGTGAATAATTACGGTTCACGAAGCCTGGGTCAGAACAGTAACCTAGTTGGTTATTAAACATCTGCAAGGAAACAACCAAGTTCAGAGAGTACCAAGGACTCCACAGTGCTGCTCCTCCTCCTCCTCCTCCTCTCCTCCTCCTCTTCTTCTTTTTCTTCTTCCTCTTCTCTTCCTCCTCTTCTTCTCCTCCTCCCTTCTCCTCCTCTTCCTCTTCCTCCTCCCCTCCTCCTCCCCTCCTCCTCCTCCTCTTCCTCCTCCTCTTCCTCCTCCTCCTCCTCTCCTCCTCCTCCTCCTCCTCCTCCTCCTCCTCCTCCCCTCTCCTCCCCCTCTTCCTCTTCCTCCTCACCCTCCTCCTCCCCTCCTTTTCTCCTCCTCCTCCTCTTCTTCTTCTCCTTCTCCTCCTCCTCTTCCCTCCTCACCCTCTCCTCCCTCCCTTCCTCCTCCTCCTCCCTCTCCTCCTCCTCCTTTTCTCCTTCTCCTTCTCCTCCTCCTCCTCTTCTTCTTCTCCTCCTCCTCCCCCTCTCCTCCTCCTCTTCCTCCTCCTCCTCCCTCCTCCTCCTCTTCCTCCTCCTCTTCCTCTTCTCCTCCTCTTCTTCTTCTCCTCCTCCTCCTCCCCATCTCCTCCTCTTCCTCTTCCTCCTCCCCCTCCTCCTCCCCTCCTCCTCCTTCTCTTCCTCCTCCTCCTCCTCCTCCTCCTCTCCTCAAGCCTTCTCCCTTCTAGCACTGATAATGCTTCCTATTTCACTTAATGAAACATCTGCAAGAAAACCATCAAGTTAGAGAGCACCAAGACCCCGCCACACACACCTCCTCCTCTTCTTCTTCTTCTTCCTCCTCCTCCTCCTCCTCCTCCTCCTCCTCCTCCTCCTCCTCCTCCCTCTTGCACTGATGACATTCCCTAGTTGGGTATTGAAATGTCTGCCAAAAGACAACCCATTTCACAGAGCCCCAGGGACCCCACACAAACACACCCACATATCATCCGCGCCAAGTAGTTCTCTGGCGATTGCTTGCTTGATTATCCTGGCTGGGAAGAATCACCAAAAGTGCCATCAATATTAAAATCCAGCAGCTTCATTCAGTTCAGAGTCATAAAATGAAGAGCAGAGCAAAATTGTATGGCAGACCTAAGAAAACATATCCAGGAAAAGGAACATCGAAATAAAGCAGGCACTGGACCATCAATAACACAGATTAAAATGAGTCTCACAAGAATCTCGTGCCTAGATCCTTCTTCTTCTTCTTCAAAAAAAAATCATCTAAAATTTTTAATATTTATATCGATGGAGTGTTGCTCTTTTCAGTTGCAAAAATGAACCTACTTGACGGAAGTTTTTAATTCATATAGACACATTTATTTATTTATTAGATTTTTATCCCACTTTTAATGTTGTTTGAAAGTAATTGAGGATCGTGAACATACTCCTTTCTCCTATTTTCCTGAGAACAACAACCCTGTGAGGTGGATTGAAGTGAGAGAGAAGGACGGAGCCCAAAGCCACCCAACCAGCTTTCATGCCTAAGGCGGGACTAGAACTCCCAGTCCCCTGGTGATTGGCCCAAAGTCACCCAGCTAGCTTTCATGCCTAAGGCGGGACTAGAACTCCCCGTCTCCTGGTGATTGGCCCAAAGTCACCCAGCCAGTTTTCATGCCTAAGGTGGGACCAGAACTCCCCGTCTCCTGGTCATTGGCCCAAAGTCACCCAGCTGGCTTTCATGCCTAAGGTGGGACTAGAACTCACCCTCTCCGAGTGATTGGCCCAAAGTCACCAAGTTAACTTTCATGCCTAAGGCAGGACTAGAACTCACTGTCTCCTGGTGATCGGCCCAAAGTCACCCAGCTCTGTTTTCTTTTAAAAAGCCCTGCACAATGAAAGGCAGTGTAGTTGTGCATGTGTGCATGTGTCTGAATGTGTGTGTCATGATAAATGGGAAGAGCCTTGAGAGAGGGAGGGAGAGACGCAGCCAAGGGAATGGGCTGATATGGCGCCGCTGAGCCCTCGGCAGATGGGGCATACATTTCACAAGGGACCCTTTCCTAGAGAGTTGGCTGTGGCGAGTTGGCTACGGTGAGTTGGGTGCAGTGAGTTGGCTTTGCCAAGTTGACCGTGGTGAGTTGACCGCAATGAGTTGGCTGCAGCGAGCTGGCCATGCAAGCTGGCCGTGGCAAGTTGGCCACAGCAAGTTGGCCATGGTGAGTTGGTCACAGTGAGTTGGCCATGGTGAGTTGGTCACAGTGAGTTGGCCATGGTGAGTTGGCCACAGCAAGTTAGCCATGACGAGTTGGCCATGGCACGTTGGCCATGGTGAGTTGGCTGTGGAGAATTGGCCGTGCAACTTAGCCACAGCAAGTTGGCCATACAAGTTGACCATGGTGAGTTGGCCACAGCAAGTTAGCCATGACGAGTTGGCCATGGCACGTTGGCCATGGTGAATTGGCTGTGTAATTTGGCCATGACAAGTTGGCCATGGTGAGTTGGCTGTGCAACTTAGCCACAGCAAGTTGGCCATACAAGTTGACCATGGCAAGTTGGCCACAGCAAGTTGGGCATGGCGAGTTGTCCATGGCAAATTGTCATAGACTCATATACCGGGTGAGCTGAGCTCTGTCCGATCTAAGTATAGTATATAAAATCATACATTGCAATGTCCTACCTGTCAATGAATACTTCAGTTTCAACCTTAACAACACAAGAGCACACAATAGATACAATCTCAAGGTCAACCGCACCAAACTCGATTGCAGGAAATACGACTTCAGCAACAGAGTGGTCAATGTCTGGAATCCTCTACCTGACTCTGTGGTTTATTCCCCAAACCCCCAAAACCTTAACCTTAGACTGTCTACTATTGACCTCACCCCTTTCCTAAGAGGTCTGTAGGGGTGTATGCATAAGCGCACCAACGTGCCTACCGTCCCTGTCCTATTGTTTCTTTTATTTTTTATTTTTCTTATATGTATCCATGTATTCATAACTATGTTTTTACTTATACCTATTATTGTAAGCAATTGACAAAAATAAATAAATAAAAATCTAAAACATGGAGACCTTTGATGGCTCTACGAAACCCAGTCAGGTGCTGATGTTTCTGACGCTATTGGCACCCCGAAAAATAAAGCAAAAATTCCTCTCGACCGAGGTTCAATTTCAGGACTGAGTAACCCCCGAGGAGATAAGTGAAGCAGCTGATAAGCTGACCAGCCCCAATGAGGATTTGCAGACTGATCAGTGAATTGCAACTCAGGACAATTGGGCCAGACGCGGTGGGATGGTTTCACGCAAGGATGCCTTTTTCGGAATCAGTGCGTTTCTCACCCTCGAGATGTGGACGTTAACCCCCAAAATTCCCCAACCATCATCAGTTTGAATGTACAGTTAGTCTTCGATTTACAGCGATTTAGACAGAAGGGTTGCTAGAATTTCAACCAACAGAATTTCATTTTTAATGTGGGCCAGTGTGCTGGCAAAAAAAATGACAATAAAAGTTAACTTCTCTTTTCTTCCTTTCCCTTCCATTTTCTTTCTCTCTTCTCTTGTCTTCCCTTCTCTTCCCTTCCCTTTTCTTTCCCTTCTCTCTTCTCTGGTCTTCTCTTGTCTTCTCATCTTCCCTTTCTTCTCTTCTCTTCCCTTCCTTTCTCTCTTCTCTTCCCTTCCCTTGTCTTCAATTCCTCTTCTCTTCCCTTTCTCTCTTCTCTTCTCTTCTCTTCTCTTCTCTTCTCTTCTCTTCTCTCTCTCTTCTCTTCTCTTCTCTTCTCTTCCCTTCCCTTCCCTTCCCTTCCCTTCTCTTCTCTTCCCTTTCTCTCTTCTCTTCCCTTCCCTTCCCTTTCTCTCTTCTCTTCTCTTCTCTTCTCTTCTCTTCTCTTCTCTTCTCTTCTCTTCTCTTTCCTTCTCTTCTTTCCCCTTTCTCTCTTCACGTCTCTTCCCTTCCCTTGTCTTCAATTCTCTTCTCTTCCTTTCTCTCTTCTCTTCTTCTCTTCTCTTCCCTTTCTCTCTTCTCTTCTCTTCTTCTCTTCTCTTCCCTTTCTCTCTTCTCTTCTCTTCCCTTGTCTTCTCTTCTCTTCCCTTTCTCTCTTCTCTTCACTTTCTCTCTTCTCTTCTCTTCTCTTCTTCTCTTCTCTTCCTTCCCTTTCTCTCTTCTTTTCTCTTTCCTTTCTCTCTTCTCTTCTCTTCTCTTCCTTGTGTATCCAATCACACTTGGCCAATAAAGTATTCTGTTCTGTTCTGTTCTACTCCCTTTCTCTCTTCTCTTCTTCTGAATGTGGTACAGAAAAGGAAAGGAGGACACCAGGTGATCCTCTACTCTGTACCACAAAGGAATGAAATAGATGGCGAAGATACCCCACCGGTGGGTCCCCTTTTCTCTAAATCCTTTGCAGCAGCAGGTTGTTCGTGGTTCACTTAGCATCTTGTTCCAGCTTAATGACCAAATGCGAATGGTACGGAAAAGGAAATACAGATGGTCCTGGACTTACAACAGTTCATTTAGTGACTGAAGTTACATCAGCCCCTGAAAAAAAATGACTCATAACCACTTTCCACACTGACGACCTTTGCAGCCTCTCCATGGTCACATGATCAAAATTCAGGCGCTTGGCAACTGACTCATAGTTATGACGGTTGTAATGTCTGTCTGGGTCACGTGATCCCCATTTTGTGACCTTCTGACACGCAAAGTCAATGGAGAAGTGGGATTCACAACGCTGGTTTGACTAATTTAACACCTGCAGTGATTCGCTTAACAATGGTGGCAAGAAAGGTCGTAAAATGGAGCAAAAGTGTTGTGGTGTGGACGGCTGAGGTCTCGGAGAGCAAGGACTCAGGTGAGGGGCCTGCGTGTGATGCACTGATGGGGCCAGGACCATCAGGGAGTGTAGTGCTGCCTTCAGAGATTGTGGAGGCTGGCAGCAGTGATGAGGAGCACCCCGAGGAGCCTGTGCCCAGTGCATGTGCACAGAAGGAAAGAGCAGCTGCAGCAGCACGGGCGACTTGGGAGTCAGGCTGCAAGGTGATGGCCCCTCCCTTAAGGGATAAAAGCCAGCTGAGAAACCGGAGTTCTTTGCAGGAAGCAAAGACGTTTTTGCACTCGAGCCTTGTGGATGTTCAGAGTATCTTGGTTGGTGTTTGGAGACTCTTTGATTTACCGCTTAGTAACTTTATCTGGTGTTCTTGGCAGCCTTGCAAAAACTTGGCAAGGTTCTTTCTTATCGGAGCTAATTGGTTGGAGGCAGCCTTTTATCTGTGAAGAAACAGGATTCGTAGATGAAACAGTAAAAGGTTGCGCTGCTGTCTTCGTCTGGTGTTTACTCTCTCGGAACCAGGTTTGGGTCAGAACAAAAGGTCATGTAACAAATTGTTCCCTTAGCAACAAAAACCTTTGGGCTACCTGTATCCTGAAGGGGTGAGGCCATATTCTTAAAATAAAAGGACTTTTGCAGAACAAACCTTCGTTCCCTGTGGTAACAAAGGTAAACTTGCAAGATTAGTTTTTATCACCATGTACATCTATACATCCGAACTAGACTATGTTGCTTCTCTGCATTATACATGTGGGTACGTGCATAATTTTGTACGTATGTATGTATTTATTTATTTTGTCGTGTTTATTGGAGTTTATTGGCACAGTGGTCTAGAGGTGGAGCTCTTGCCTCACGATCAGGAGGCTGTGAGTTCGATCCCGGGTAGAGGCCGATATTTCTCTCTCGCTGGGCACACTGACAATGTATCTGCTGAACAAGACTGCGCATTGGCAGCAGGAAGGGCATCCGGCCAGTAAAACACTCCGCTAGCTCCATTCAGTTACCCAGACCCCCACCCTGCAAGGGATTATGGTGTCATTAAAGGAAGATGATGAGTGATTCCCTTCCCTGAGTGGTGTGGTGGCCTAGAGATCAGGAGGCTGTGAGTTCAATCCTAACTAGAGGCAGATATTTCTCTCTCTGGGCACTTGAGAATATATAGTGGAGCCTCGGTTCGTGACCGTAATCTGTTCCCGGACTCCGGTCGCGACCCGATTTGGTCGTGTCCGGAAGCATGACCGACTGCGCATGCGTGCAGTGAAAAAAAAATGGCGGCAAAGGGGAAATCGGCGCAGAAAGGGAATCTTTCTTTACTGATTTTGTTCACCATCCGATTTTTTCAATCATGACCTGATTCAAACATCGGGCAGATTGGGTCGCAAACAGGAGCGTTTAGAGACCCGAGGTTCCACTGTATCTGCTGAACAAAACTCAGCATTGGTGACAGGAAGGGCATCCGGCCAGTAAAACACTCTGCTCCATTTAGTTGCACAGACTCCAGCCCGCGAAGGATTTAATGGAGACATTAAAAGGAGATGATGATGATGCACTGTGTATTTGAAGTGGGATTCAAATTTCTTAACAACCGGTTCTGTGGGCATGGCCTAATTTGTGGGTGTGGCTTGGTGGTCACGTGACTGGCTGGGCGTGACTTGTATGTAAATATTGTAAATATATATGCAAAGATTGAATTTTTTATTTTAAAAAAAGAGCAGCTTTTACCCAAAATCAGACAAAGCAGGCAGGCAGATTGAGCTGCTTGCAGAATCACAGATTCACTCAGAGATCTACTTTTCTGCCATCTGCTGCCTGAGTCTGCACTGAAAAATAGAAGCTTCGGTCCTAAGGAAGCTTCGGCTCTGCTCTCAGGCCACATCTCCCCATGAATACCACCCTTGACTGGGCCTCAGGGAAGCCTCCAGGGTGGGGAGGGGAGGGGCCAGCCGGTGGTGTGATTTGCCGGTTCTCCGAACTGTGCAGAATCGTAACAACCGGTTCTATAGAACTGGTCCGAACTGGTAGAATCCCACCCCTGGTGGGGACCCTTTGAGAGCTGTTACGCAACGAAATTTCATTTTAATGTATGCCGATTAGGGTACATTCAAAGCGGACAGCCATGTTGTTTTAGAGTTCTAAGTCTATAACTACACATTATAACCGCTGCAAGGATCTCTTTGACCACGACCACCCACAGGTCTAGCAGTGATAAATAAGATACATCAATGCACAGGAATGATTCGACTAACTATGTTATTAAAAAACAGGGAAGAAGAAGATTTCACAATATGGAATATTTGGTATAACTGGTTAAAAAAGAAGAGGAGTAAAAATGTTTTGTAAAAATGACCGATGAAATTGCAAAGAAGAATGGGATATATGACCTATGTGCATATATGTAAAGTAATGTAGATAGATAAGCATTGTACTTTAAGAGTAGTACATAGTATATAGATATATTTATGGTAAACAAACTTAATTGTTACTAAAGGGTATGTACACTGCTATGATATCGCTGTAAAATGTGAGGACTTATTTCTCTTCTTTAAATTTTTTGAAACTTTGAATAATTTTTGTTTTTTTAAAAAAATCAAGTTTTAAATCTAACAAACTGTGATGCCAGCTGATTGGGATCGATCCTTCTGACAAGCTTTCTTTCATTTTATCCATCCTGGGAGTTACACAACAAATATTGTGGCTCTCCAGTCTCGGCACCTCAAGAGGCGCGAAAGCTGAGCGAAAAGTCAATTCAGACCAAAAAATGGAGAGGTGCCAATCTCTCCTAACTCAGCAAGTGTTTCCAGAGCGGTGGCACTAATGAGAAAAGTTATCTTGCTTTTACACGCCAGCCCAACTGTTGGCAGGAGATGTGTGTATCTCTGCCCCACAATTACTTGTGATGAGCAAGAGAAAATCGCAGTCAAGTCGCATTAACTCAGAGCGAAGGGGAGTAGCAGGCCTGTGGGAGGCTCTAATGAGGCCTTTCGCTTTCTTTGATTTCTTTCCATTCTTGTTCCCGGTTTCAAAAATTAAGGCGAAAATTTCCCGAACGGGCATCCAGCATCCACTCAGGTATGGGTTCTGCCGGAAAACAGAAATTGTATTTAAAAGGGTCTTCAAATGTAATGTTTTTCAGCCTTGGAAGCCTCAAGATGGGTGGACTTCAATTCCCAGAATTCCCCAGCCAGCATGGCATTCATGTCTGAGGTGGGATTAGAACTCCCAATCTCCTGGTGATTGGCCCAAAGTCACCCAGCTGGCATTCATGCCTAAGGCAGGACTAGAACTCACCGTCTCCTGGTGATTGGCCCAAAGTCACCCAGCTGGCTTTCATGCCTAAGGCAGGACTAGAACTCGCCATCTCCTGGTGATTGGCCCAAAGTTACCCAGCTGGCTTTCATGCCTAAGGCGGGACTAGAACTCCCTGTCTCCTGGTGATTGGCCTAAAGTCACCCAGCTGGCTTTCATGCCTAAGGCGGGATTAGAACTCACCGTCTCCTGGTGATTGGCCCAAAGTGACCCAGCTGGTTTTCCTGTCTAAGGCGGGACTAGAACTCACTGTCTCCTGGTGATTGGCCCAAAGCCACCCAGCCAGCTTTCATGCTTAAAATGAGACCAGCACTCCCAGTCTCCTGGTGATTGGCCCAAAGCCTCCCAGCCAGCTTTCCTGCCTAAGGCGGGACTAGAACTCACCGTCTCCTGGTGATTGGCCCAAAGTCACCCAGCCAGCTTTCATGCCTAAGGCAGGACTAGAACTCTCCGTCTCCTGGTGATTGGCCCAAAGTCACCCAGCTGGCTTTCATGCCTAAGGCGGGATTAGAACTCACCGTCTCCTGGTGATTGGCCCAAAGTGACCCAGCTGGTTTTCATGTCTAAGGTGGGACTAGAACTCACCGTCTCCTGGTGATTGGCCTAAAGTCACCCAGCTGGCTTTCATGCCTAAGGTGGGACTAGAACTCACCGTCTCCTGGTGATTCGCCCAAAGTCACCCAGCTGGTTTTCATGCCTAAGGTGGGACTAGAACTCACCGTCTCCTGGTGATTGGCCTAAAGTCACTTGGTCAGCTTTCATGCCTAAGGTGGGACTAGAACTCCCAGTCTCCTGGTTATTGGCCCAAAGTAGAACAACTTGCCTCCAGAAGTTGTAAATGCTCCAACACTGGAGGTTTTTAAGAAGAGATTGGACAGCCATTTGTCTGAAGTGGTGTAGGGATTCCTGCCTAGGCAGGGGGTTGGACTAGAAGACCTCCAAGGTCCCTTCCAACTCTCCTATTCTATTCTCTCCCTCTTAGATAAGCCGATTATTTGCACACACGTGCACAAACAGACAGGCATCTCAATCAGGTATTAAGGTGGAATATCCAGTCGCGGCTTCCTAAGTGAGGCTGCAGGATAAACACATTTTAGAAGGCCAAAAATAAATAGGTGTTTCCAAGAAAAATAGAGATATGCGTTTCCCCTCTGGTCGCACTTCCTTGCTTTTCCTTTTCAGCTTTCAGTTACGAGAAGCCGGTTTCTGCTCACGACATAGAAGAGGTTTTCCTCTGCTGCTCTCTTTATCCCAGGCTTCCAACTAGGGCAACCCTTTGGGGGCTGAGAAGGGAGCGTGAAATTGACCGGAAAAATGGAGACTGTGTCAATGACTGGAAGGCGCAAAACAGAAGGGAGGGAATTGGTGTCTTTGAAAGCTGCAGAGAACGGTGCCAGATTTCAGGAAACGGATCTCAAACTTCTTCAAGGGTGGCAGGGAAAAAAAAAGACAATTGTGGTCCTTGACTGACGACCACAATTGGAACTAGACTTTCTTTTGCTGTTAACCAAGGCACGAGTGGCTTAGGCTCGGTTTGATGACTCCTTTTGCTATGGCTGGTTGGTGAATCACTGCAGTTCTTAAGTGAATCATGTGGTCATTAAGCAAATATGATGAGAGGAAGGAAGGAAGGAAGGAAGGAAGGAAGGAAGGAAGGAAGGAAGGAAGGAAGGAAGGAAGGAAGGAAGGAAGGAAAGATTGATTGATTTAGTGTGTAGAAAAAGAATGAAAGAAAGAAGATTTAGTGTGAAGAAAGAAAGAAAGAGAGAAAGAAAGAAAGAAAGAAAGAAAGAAAGAAAGAAAGAAAGAAAGAAAGGGAAAGACAGAAAGAAGGAAGGAAGGAAGGAAGGAAGGAAGGAAGGAAGGAAGGAAGGAAGGAAGGAAGGAAGAAGGAAGGAAGATTTAGTGGGTGAAAAGAGAGAGAAGGAAGGAAGGAAGGAAGGAAGGAAGGAAGGAAGGAAGGAAGGAAGAAAGATTAAGTGTGTGGAAAGAAAGAAAGAAAGAAAGAAAGAAAGAAAGAAAGAAAGAAAGAAAGAAAGAAAGAAAGAAAGAAAGAAAAAAAAAAGGAAGGAAGAAGGAAGGAAGATTTAGTGTGTGAAAAGAAAGAGAAAGAAGGAAGGAAGATTTAGTGTGTGAAAAGAAGAAGAGAAAGAGAAAAAGAAAGAAGGAAGGAAGGAAGATTTAGTGTATGGAAAGAAAAAGAAAGAAAGAAAGAAAGAAAGAAAGAAAGAAAGAAAAGATTTAGTGTGTGGAAAGAAAGAAGGAAAAGAAAGAAAGGGAAACAAAGAAGAAAGGAAGGAAGGAAGGAAGGAAGGAAGGAAGGAAGGAAGAAGGAAGGAAGATTTAGTGGGTGAAAAGGAAGGAAGCATTGCACATGGCAATCACATGAACCCAGGACACTGCAACTATCATTAAATACACACATGACACTGGGGATGCTGCAACAGTCATAAGTGTGAGGACCATTGCCTGGGGAATTCTGGGAGTTGAAGTCCACCTGTGTTAAAATTGCCAAGGTTGAAAAACAGTGAGATAAACCGTTCGTGGAACTGAAGGTAAAGATAATAAAATTCTGATGAGGCTTTTAAATGAGGCTTTTAAATTTTAAGCGTGAAGATATTACAAAGTGTCTTTTGCCCATGTTTTTAAACGTCTTCTTGGATTTGTCCTTCAAGTGTCTAGTCCCCAAGGAGGAAGGCATTGTTCACACATCAGCAGAAAAGATCTCCTGCCCCTGTCCTCTCCATGCTCAGCTAGGCGATATAATACAGCATGAGGCGCATAAAGAAGGAAACGTCGAGGTTAAAGGATATACAGCCGTCTCACTTGCTATACAAGCAATTGGGATTCATACGGGACAACAGAGATCTATTTTGACTTTTCTTGTCAGAAGCTTGCAACAGGAAAAGCTCTTCCAGAATCTGGTAGAAATACTTCAAAACATCCTCCCAGAGCGGAGCAACCGAATCAGACCCTGAAGTGGGTGGGTGTGGGGTCTCTAACAATGCTTCGAGCTCTAAGGACATAACGCTTACAAGCGGCATCCTGAACAACGTGAAGCGAACTTCCTGTAATCTTCTCCGCTGTCCTCACCACTCTCTGTAGGGGCTTTCTATCCGAGGCGCTGCGGCCACCAAACCAAACAGGGATGCAGTTTATTAAAATGCTCTTAATCGTGCCTCTGTAAAAAAGTGGCCAGGACACAAGATGGAGAAAGATTTGCTTTCCTCATCCAACGCATATTCTTAGCGTTGCCAACAGCAGTACGCAAACAGTGTGAACTTCTTGAAAAACATAGGGTATATATATATATATATATATCCTAAGGCAGGGGTCTTCAAACTTGACAGCTTTAAGACTTGTGGACTTCCAACTCCCACAATTCCTCCTCCAGTCATGTTAGCTCAGGAATTCTGGGAGTTGAAGTCTACAAGTCTTAAACTTTCCAAGTTTGAAG
The DNA here is from genome assembly GCF_049901715.1 of Pseudonaja textilis. Classification (NCBI taxonomy): domain Eukaryota; kingdom Metazoa; phylum Chordata; class Lepidosauria; order Squamata; family Elapidae; genus Pseudonaja; species Pseudonaja textilis. Next base: position 90,013,020 of record NC_141993.1, read on the forward strand.
ACCCTTGCCCTAGGGCAGTGGTCACCAACCGGTGGGCCACGGCCTACTGGTGGTCTGTGAGAAAATTTTGGTGGTCCGCAGAGAAATGTCACCCCCCCAAAGCACCCGCCCAAAGCAATTAATCCAGGCTGGGTGGGAACACAAGGCTGTACTGCCCGCATGGCCCGCGGGAACCCTCCCCACCCACTCTTTACCTGCTTGCTAAATTGCTATTTCTCCTTTTTCTGACCAACAGCTGTTCTGCTCTGCTAGGAGATTTAGATTAGCAGGAAATCATTGGTTTTCTTGCTTTCTGGATAATCTTTAGATCTTTGGCTCTGCTTTTAAGCAGAGCCGAACCTTCCTTAGGACTGAAAGAGTGCAGACTCAGCTAGCCGATGGCAGAAACACAGGTCTCTAAGTGAATCTGATTCTGTGAGCAACTCAATCTGCCTGCCTGCTTTGCCCGATTTGGGGTAAAAGTTGCTCTTTTTTTAATAAAAAAAAAATCAATATTTACATACATGTTGTGTTATGAGTTAATTTTGTGAGTTTGCTTGCTAGCAAATTTTATGTGACAGACTCAGCTAGCCGATGGGAGAAAGATATCTGAATGAATCTGTGACTCTGTGAGCAACTCAATCTGCCTGCTTTGCCTGATTTTGCGTAACAGTTGCTCTTTTTTAATAAAAAATTTAATATTTATATAACTATTTATAATATTTACATACAAGCCATGCTCAGTCAGTCACATGACCACCAGGCCACACCCACAAATTAGGCCACACCCACAGAACCAGTTCTTAAGAAATCTGAATCCTACCCCTGACTTTGTGTGTTCATGTGTGTGTGTGTGTGTGTGTGTGCGAGAGAGAGAGAGAGAGAGAGAAAGAAAAAAATGGAGGGAGGGAGGGAGAGAGAGAGGTTAGATCAGATCTCTCTCTCTTTCTCTGTCTCCCACCAACCTCAGTAAGCCACCGTCAGTCAAAATTCATATTACTGGTCCCCGGGATTTAAAAATATGATTTTGGTGGTCCCTGAGGTCCAAAAAGTTGGCGACCCTAGACTAGGGTATATATCATTCTTCATATGTTTTAGCCTCCAGTTCCGTGTGTGTGTGTGTGTATGGATATGTGTATGTATACATATACATACACACATGCACATATACACTCACGCACACACACACATATGAGAGACAGACAGACAGATGGGACTGGAAGCTAAAACATGAAGAACGGTTGCAGGAACTGGGCCTGGCTAGTCTAGGGAAGAGAAGGACCAGGGGAGACAGGAGAGCATCTTCCAATATTTGAGGGGCTGCCATAGAGAGGGTGTGTGTGTGTCAAGCTATTCTCCAAAGCACTTGTAGGCCAGACAAGGAATAATGGATGGAAACTGAACAAGGAGAGATTCAACCTGGAAATAAGGAGACATTTTCTGACAGTGAGAGCAATCAACCCATGGAACAGAAGTTGCCTTTGGAAGTCCTGGGAGCTTCATCCCTGGAGGCTTTCCAGAAGAGATTGGACTCCCATCTGTCAGAAATGGTGTAGGGTCTCCCGCTTGGGCGGGGGGTTGGACTAGATGACCTACAAGGTCCCTTCCAACTCTGTTAGTCTATTCTATTGCCTGCTGCTTGGAGCAGAGACGGAGCTAAATTGGCACCTAAATGTGAATTTACCCAGGATCTGGCCATCTTAATGAAGGCCCCTCAGCTCTGCCTCTGGGTCACCAGAGTCACACCTTCCAGAAGGTGAGGCCTAGAGTTTGCCACCCCTCGCGTTGGCTGCCCAGTTTCCTTCAGCGCCATTGTGCAATTAGAGGAAAGAGAAAGTTAGCCAAAGTTTCATGTGGTGAAGAAAAGAGAGAAGAGGCGCTAATGACAACCTGAATTTGAATCTGCTAACAAGAAAAAAGTAAATTTTCATTCGTGGCTCTTGCACTCACAGACCGAAAGAGCAGTGTCAGGTCAGTTTGCTCCCTGCAAAAGCATACAAAACACATAATTAGCATACAGTGTTGTTGTAATGAGCGGAAGTTGTGGCTTTATACACAGGGGTTTAGGTGGGTAGTCAAAACCAAAAGTCAGAATGGCCTCTAGGACCAAACAATTTAATTGAAATTTGGGGGCAGTGTGGTCTAGAGGTTAAGGCGCCAAGCTCAAAAGCAGGAGATGGTGAATTCTAGTCCCACCTGAGCCGGAAAAGCCAACTAGACAACGGTGATGACCCAGGGCACGACAGTAACTCTGGGCCAATCACCAGGAGACGGGGAGTTCTAGTCCCGCCTTAGGCCTGAAAGCTACCTGGGTGACTTGGGCCAATCACCAGGAGATGGGGAGTTCTAGTCCCGCCTTAGGCCTGAAAGCTACCTGGGTGACTTTGGGCCAATCACCAGGAGACGGTAAGTTCTAGTCCCGCCTTAGGCCTGAAAGCTACCTGGGTGACTTTGGGCCAATCACCAGGAGACGGTGAGTTCTAGTCCCGCCTTAGGCCTGAAAGCTACCTGGGTGACTTTGGGCCAATCACCAGGAGACGGTAAGTTCTAGTCCCGCCTTAGGCCTGAAAGCTACCTGGGTGACTTTGGGCCAATCACCAGGAGACGGGGAGTTCTAGTCCTGCCTTAGGCATGATAAGCAGTTTTTTCAGTATCGTTTATCTTTGAACGGCCACTTAAGCTGAGGACAACCTATACATTCTAGAAAAACATAAATCATAAATTGTAATTATCAGCAAAATTGTTCCTTCCCCGCTTTTTTAAAAAAAGATGTTGAAACTTTGGAAAAAGTGCAGAAAAGGACAACTAAGATGATTAAAAGCCTGGAGACTAAAACATACAAAGAATGGTTGCTAGAATTTGGTTTGGCTAGTCTAGTGAAAAGAAGGATTAGGGCAGAGGTGGATATTCAGCAGGTTCTGACCAGTTCTGGAGAATTGGTAGTGGAAATTTTGAGTAGTTCGGAGAACTGGCAAATCCCACCTCTGACTGGTCCCGCCCCCATCTCTTCTCTGCCTCCCATTGAGTCCCAGCTGATCGGCTGGGTCTCTTTTGGTTGCCCTGCACAGGAGAACGGAGCTGGAAAGCAGGTTAATGGGGTGGGGGAGGGAACGGGGATTTTGCAGTATCCTTCCCCTGTCACGCCCACCAAACCTCGCCCACAGAACTAGTAGTAAAAATGTTTGAATCCCATCTGATTCTATTCTTTTTTTATTTAATTCTTAAAATAAAGTTTATTTAAGTTTCATATATTTAAAACATTTAAAAAGAAACTAACAAACATATAAACAAATATACGCACATAGATACATTTTGCAGCAGGTATTGAGCATTGGTTACACTTTTCTTTTCTTTTTTTTTCTTTTACCCCATAACACTGACGTGATTTACCTTGTTACAATGCCTTCCTCGTTCTTTTAATGTTTTAATTTCACAGAATACTTTATGATTCAATGCACGTCCTTCATAGTTTCATAACTTATTCAGTTGTCAAATGTTGCTTTTTCTTTAACCATTCATACCAACAGTTCCAAATTTTGTAGTATTCACTATCTTTGTTGTTTTTTTAGTAATTTGCTTCGGCTATCCATCTCTGCACACTCGTGAATTTTTTTTAATGACCATCTCCTTTGAAGGGACAATAGATAGTTTCCAATTTTGTGCATAGCTTATTCTGGCTGCTGTTATAATATGCAAGATTAAATATTTATATATTTTTTTCTATTGTTCAGTCTACCATACCCCTGATTCTATTCTATTCCATTCCATTCTTGTTATTTCTGTTTCTATTCTTGACTTACCAGGGAATCTCACTTTTTCCAGTCTCTGCCATGGCTTTCTCTTCCCACTGCTGGATAAATAGAAAGATGAATCTCTCTTTTTCTTTAATTAAAGACAGCGACAGATTCTTTCACGAAGCGTTTCTAAATTCGCTTTTGAAAGAAAAGCTTCGGTGTGAAAGGCGTAACGTTTTTGGCTTCCTGGTTTATGACTTTGGCTGCCCGAATCTCTTGTAATGGTGGTTTGTGAGTCGTGTTTGTGGGAAATATTATTTTTCTATGGATGGATGGGTTTAATTTGCATTGCATTTAAGACTATGTACTGCAGAAAGAATATTTTCTATCTCTCCATTCAGTGGCTTTGGGCTTCCATGAAGCTGAGCTCTCCACAGCAAGGACCTTATATCAATACAGGTAGTCCTTGACTTATGGCCACAAAGGAGCCCCAAATTCCCATTGCTAAATGAGACCACCGTTAGGTGAGTTTTGCCCCATTTTACAACCTTTCTGGCCACCGTTGTTAAGGGAATGACTGGAGTTGTTAAGTTAGCTTGTCAGCTTCGGAAGCCATATTGAGACCAGATGCTCCCACATTGCCACATTTTGAGCCTGGGAAAGTGGGAGGGAGGATTTCTTGGAGTGTATGTAGTTAGACATAATAACATTCTTTTTCTAATTCAAGGTCATGTTATTTTGCACATAAGTGAGGGGAAGAAATAGAGAATAGAATAGAATGCAGAATAGAAATAGAAATAGAGAATAGAACAGAATGCAGAATAGAATAGAAATAGAGAGAAGATGGGAGGAGCTTGCGCCGTGGCGATACGGTTTGCAATCGAGCTCCTCGATTGCAGCCGATATCTCCGCCACTGGCCGGTCCAACGGACTCCACGCTGTCCCGTAGGGACAGCCATCGTGAAGAGCATATCCTGAGGATTCCGGGATACCGCAAAATCCCTGAGAGCCCGGTGAAGCTCTTCTTGCCAGCGGCGGAGAGGCAGCCCCCATGCTGCTGAGGCCGGGCGACTCCAGACGGAAAGAGTTTGAGAAAGAGTTTGTCGGTTGGGTGAGAACTTCTTTTTTTATTTAATTTTTGAATTTTGAAAGTTTACTCTAATTATCTGAAGAAACCTGTGTGATTTTTGTTTTTTGACAAAATTGATTTAGCGGCGTTTTTTAGGGAAACGTCAAAGAGAGAATCCATTTTTTTTCTTTTTCTTTGCTTCCGGACTCTATTGTTATTTATTGGATAACTGGACTGTTTTCTTTTTCTATATATTCATATGTTTTATTCTTCTTCTGGACTTTTTATTTTTTTTTTCTGGGCTAGAGGCTTCTCTTGATTTTGTTTGACTTTTCTGTTTCTGTTTTGTGTATTGGTGTCGGCTTTCCCTTAAGAGAGGAGGGGGAAAGTGAGAACTATGATACTTTGTAACACTGCCACCTAGAGGCTCGGAAATATTTAAAAAAAAAATAAAAATAGACTCTTCTTCTCAAGGACATCCCCTGATAAGATAGAGGAAAGCACTTTGTGGAATATTATTACAGGTGTCTTTCTGGATATACATGGCTCAGCTTTGAAGCTTGTGGGAAAGAGAAGGAGTTATAATTAGAGCCTTGATAATTAAATAGAGTGCAGTGTTGTTGTTGTTTTTGAGTTCAGCCAACCCTTCACTAACATCAAGGTCCTTACTTTTAAGCTTGATTTATTTGCAAAGGGAAGCCTCTGAATTTCTTTTTTCTACTTATATTTTATTTTGATTTAACTGATTTTATTTTTTCTTTTGCCTATTTGGATCCTGTTTTCTTTTTTCCTTTTTTTTTTTAATGTACATCAGCGGACTATTTCTTTTTCCTTTTTTTCAATTGAGGTTTTTTCTTTTTTTTTTTTTTGGCTGGACTAAGGTGTGGAATCTGAAGAAACTTATTTTTCTTGGTTTTTGTTTTGTTTTTTGTTTTTTCTCTTTTTCTTCTTCCCTTCTTCCTTTTTGGCTTTGTCTTGTTTATTATTATTATTGGGTTTTTATTTTTACTGTTACTTTTTTATGGTTTTTTTTTTTTTTATTGGACTAAGGTCAGGAAGAATTTGAAGAATTTTTTTCTTTTTTTTTTTTTCTCTCACTTTTGGCTTTTTTATTGTTGGCCTTTTTACCTTGGATTATAATTTCATATTTTTTTTTTTTTTGTGGATTAAAATTTGAAAAACTTGAAGAGTTGGAACCACTTAAAATGAGTAAGAAATTTATATCTTCGGTGCCTCTATGTCTGCTTCTGCCTCCCACCATCTGGACAGCGCTCAATTCAGACATTGTTAAAGCAAGATAAAGAGAAAGAAAAAGAACAAGAAAGAGTATCCTTCCAGATGATTATGCAAGGAATTCAAGATCTTAAGGTAAAAATGGATACTATTGAACAAAGAATAGGTAGGATGGAACAGATGATGGAAAAATATGAAGAGAGACTCCAAAATGTTGAAGAGGGAGGCAAACAAAGAGAGGAGAAAATTGGAAATATTGACAATAGATTAACAGCGATTGAACAAGAAAAAAAGTGAGATGTTGAAGTGGGAGTTGGATAGATCAGAATTTTATCTTAGATTCCAAAATATAGAAGAAGAAAAAGGACAAGATTTGGTTGCGATAATGGTAGGAATTTTGGCGGAGGCGCTCGAGATTAACAGAAGAGAAGATGATGGATGGAATTGATGAGATATATCGAGTTTTTACAAGATATGTGATGAGAAATAACCTACCCAGAGAAGTTCATATTAGATTTATTAAAAAATCTTTGAAGACACAAATATTGCAAGTAGCAAGAGAGAAGCCACTGAAATACAAAAAGTAAAGAAATTTTGGTTTTAAAACAAATACCTAGAAGAGTGAGAGAGATGAGAAGAGAATACCGATTCCTGACTAAAAGGTTATTGGAAAAAGAGGTGTCTTACAGGTGGTTGATTCCAGAAGGATTGATGTTTACGTGGCAGGAACAGAGACATAGAATTGATTCAATTGAGAAAGCAGAACTGTTTTGTGCAGAGGTTTTTGGAGGCAGAGAAGGAGGAGCAGGAAAGGAGGTCCCATCAATTGAATCCCAAGAGGAACAAATGGAGGTTGGAAAAGAAGAAGGTGCAGTAGGTGGACAAGTGGATATTAAAGATCAACGTGAGGCAAGACCCACGAGAGTGGTTAAATTTAAATATAAAACATAATTATGGAAGAGAAAAAATTGATTACAATGAATATAAATGGACTGAATTCAGCTGCTAAGAGAAGGAAGATTTTCATAAATTAATGAAATTAAGGTTCGACATAATTTGTTTACAAGAAGTTCATATTAAAAAGCAACATGAACAATTGTTATTACAACCAAAATTAGGGAAATTGTTTACCTCTTTGACACAATCCAAGAAAAGAGGGTGGTTTTATATATTAAAGAGGCCATTCCAGCAAAAATGATTTATACAGATGATGATGGGAGAATATTAATGGTAGAAATAATGGACAATAATAGAAAGATACTTTTGATTGCAATTTATGCAATCGAATGATAAACAGGAAGAATTCTATAGAAAATTACATACTAAGACTGCCGAACTTGACTATGCTAATGTAATTATGATGGGAGACTTTAATGGAATTGTGGATAATAGACTTGACTATATTGCAACAACAGTAAAGCATAACAGGAAAACTCTTCCTAAATCCTTTTTTAAAATGATAGATGAATTAACTTTAAAAGACATATGGAGAGAAAGAAATGATAAATCTAAGCAATTTACGTTCTATTCAAATAGGCATCTATCATGGTCCAGACTGGATATGATTTGGATCTCAACAGATTTAATGTCTAGTATTCAAGAAGTAAATATTGAAACAAGTACTTGGGCTGACCATAACCCATTGACAATTGAATGGAAGGGACAAAGGAAAAGATCGAGATGGACATTAAATAATTCTATTTTAAAGGATAAGGAATTTATACAATGGATGGAGAAAGAATTGGCCTTCTTCTTTAAAGAGAACAGAAAAGAAGACACCTCAATACAGAATGTTTGGGACACAATGAAGGCCTATGTTAGAGGCTTGATAATAGACTATACAAGAAAAAGAATAACAGGAAAAGAAGAACTCTTAAAGCCTTGGATGATGAATATAAGGGACTTGAAAAAGAATTACAGAAAATGCCACACAGAAAAGATGTTAAAATGAAACTGGATATAACTAAACATAAAATGGACTTAATAGAGAAAGAAGAACTGGCACAGAAAATTAGGAATGCTAAACAGAATTATTTTGAGGATGCAAATAAGCCAGGTAGATGGCTAGCATACAAATTGAGAAAGGAGAAAGAGTCGAGGAAAATACCGTGAGTTAATAGACGACCAAGGTAAAATTTGTTATGGCAGCAAAGAAAAAAAAAGAGATTATTTATGATTTTTATAAGCATTTGTATAAGAAAGAAGACATTGATGAGGAGAAAGTTAAACAATACCTGCAGAATGCAAATTTACCTAAGATACCTAAAGAGATTGAAGAAATGCTAGAAAGTAATATAACAATGATGGAGTTAAGTCAACACTTAAGAAACAAAAAATAATGGAAAGGCACCAGGTCCAGACGGGTTCCCTGTAGAATTTTATAAAATCTTTCAAGAATCACTGTGTATTGCACTGTTAGAAGTTATGAATGAAGTTATGTTAAAAAGATGATACCTAAAACATGGTCAGAGGCTTACATTACACTTATTCCAAAAGAGGAGGCGGACCTACTGCAAATCAAGAATTATAGACCGATTTCTTTACTAAATGCAGATTATAAAATTTTGCTTCAATATTAGCAGAAAGACTTAAAAAGTACTTGAATAACTTTATCCACCCAGACCAAAATGGGTTTTTGCCAAAGCGACAAATCAGAGACAATATGAGAGTAATTCTGGACACCCTGGAATACTATGAGGCGCATCCTGAAAAGCAAATGGCTTTGATATTTTTAGATGCTCAAAAGGCATTTGATAACGTGAATTGGAGATTTATGTTACTTTTAATGGAACAGATGGGCTTTGCTAGAAGATTTATTCAGGCAATAGAAGCAATTTATAATGAACAAACAGCTAAGGTAATGATGGAGGGAGAATTTACAGATCCTATTAATATAAGAAAAGGCACAAGACAAGGTTGTCCTCTTTCTCCCTTGATATTTGTATTGACTTTGGAAGTGTTGAATAGAAATATCAGAGAAGATAAAACTATAAAAGGAATGAAAATTAAAAAGGAAGAATTTAAACTACAAGCCTTTGCAGATGACCTAGTCTTTATCTCGGAAGACCCTATAGAAACAGCCTCGAAACTGTTGGAAAAGATAGAGGTCTATGGGGAGGTGGCTGGTTTGAAAATAAATAGAGATAAAACAAAGATTTTGTCAAAGAATATGTTGCTGAAACAAAGGGAAGAGTTGGCAGAACTGTTAAAAATTCAAGTTACAAACAAGGTTAAGTATCTGGGGATATATTTGACATCAAGATGTAGTACATTGAAGGAGAATAATTATATTAAACTTAAACAACAGATAGCTCAAGATTTGAAAAAATGGGAGAACTTACAATTGTCATTAATAGGAAGGATTTCAACAACCAAGATGAACATTTTACCCAGAGTCTTATTTTTGTTTCAAACAATACCAATTAGGCTTGGAAAAGAATATTTTGAGGATTTAAATAAAATTGTTTTGAAGTATATATGGCAAGGCAAGAAAGCAAGAATAAAGTTAAAGCTTTTACAGGATGCTAGATTTAGAGGAGGGTTTGGTCTGCCTAATTGGGAGTTGTACTACCAAGCTGCAAACTTGACGTGGGTTAAAGAATGGATAACATTAAGGAAAACCAGATTGTTGACATTAGAAGGTCATGATTTGTTGTTGGGCTGGCATGCTTTTTTATGGTACAAGGGAACTAAAACACAGGGGTATTTTAGAAGACATTATATACGGGAGTCTCTGTGGTTGAATTGGGAGAAGATAAAAAAACAGTGTTATTTGAAAATTCCAGTTTGGTTATCGACGATAGAAGCGTTTTCTTATCCTATAATTTATAAAAAGGAACAAACAGTTAACTATGGGGAATTATTAGATGAAAAGGGTGAACTTAAATCGATGCAAAAATTGGAAGAACAAGGTATACAGATGAATTGGTTTTCATATTTGCAAATACATTCAAAGTACTATGAGGATTCCAAAGCAGAGGGATTTTATGATAAGCAAACTGACTTGGATAAGATTTTGATGGGTACTGATGAAAAGGTGATTAAAAATTGTATGGTTATTTATTGCAAATTAAGCTTGAGGAAGAACAAGTTAAAGAAACTATGATTGCGTGGGGAGGAATTTTGGATATGGGATTGATTTAGAGAAATGGCAGAAATTATGGTCGCAAAATTATAAAATGACAATGTCTACAGCCTATAAAGAAAACCTGTATAAGATGTTTTACAGGTGGCATTTTCCCCGACAAGGATAGCAAGAATGTTCAAGAACAAATCCGAAAAATGCTGGAAATGTCATCAGAAACCTGGTTCATACTATCACATGTGGTGGACTTGTGAGGATGCTAGAAAATATTGGACTAAAATCCACATGTGGCTGGAAAAATGACAAAGAAGCACATAGACTTGAAACCGGAGTTTTTCTATTGGGAATACTACCAGATACTTATAGTAAAGAGTTGAAATATTTGATTGTAAATGTATTGACTGCTGCTAGGATTGTATTTGCAAAAATTGGAAAAATGAGAAAATTCCATTGCAAGAAGAAGTTGTAAAGAAAATTTTGGAATGTGCTGAGATGAGTAGATTGACTTTTGAAATTAGAGAGCAAGAAGATAAACAATTTTATTTAGTTTGGGATCTTTTCTATCAATGGTTGAATGATGAAATATTAAAATATAAAAGTTAGATAATAAGGAATAATAATGACTTTATTTTCCCTTTCCTTTTATTGGTTTTTGATACTATATCTATATAATAGTTTTCTTTGTTTCTTTCTTTTTCATATTTGGGATAGAATTGGTATGATTATAAGATTTGTTTTAGAATAAAATATTTAAAATATAGTTATCTCATAAAGGCATGACCGAATAAAAGTTTAGTCAAATTTTTTTTTTTCTTTAATAGCGATACTAGGATTTATAAATTTGTATTGATAAGAGTATTATATAAAGTAACTGTAATTGTGACTATGAGGTGAATGCACAAAACCGATGGACCAACCGACTTACTGTGTGTACAAAAATATGGGGGAGCTGATACTTTTATGTTTTGTTGTGTTTTTTATGTTAAAAAAATAATAAAATTTTTTTTTTAAAAAAAAGAATAGAAATAGAGAATAGAATAGAGTAGAATAGAATAGAATAGAATAGAATAGAATAGAATAGAATAGAATAGAATAGAATGCAGAATTTTAATTATTTTAATTTTTAAATGCTCTGTAGTGTGATTGTGATGTGGTATTTGGGACACTGTGCTGGAATAGCTTTCAAATTTCATTGTATTTGTAGAATGCAATGACAATAAAGGTATTCTATTCTATTCTTTAGATCTTTGGCTCTGCTTTTAAGCAGAGCCGAACCTTCCTTAGGACTGAAGCTGTGCAGGTTCAGCTAACCGATGGCAGAAACACAGGTCTCTGAGTAAATCTGTGATTCTGTGAATAACTCAATCTGCCTGACTGCTTTGCCTGATTTTGGGTAAAAGTTGCTCTTTTTTAAAAAAAAAGTCAATATTTACATACATGTTGTGTTGTGAGTTAATTTTGTGAGTTTGCTTGCTAGCAAATTTTATGTGCTCAATTTCAGGTAGCCGATGGCAGAAAGATAGATGTCTGAATCTGTGATTCTGTGAGCAACTCAATCTGCCTGCCTGCTTTGCCTGATTTTGGGTAAAAATTGCTCTTTTTTAATAAAAAGTTCAATATTTACATAAATCTTTATAATATTTACATACAAGCCATGACCAGCAAGCCATACCCACAAATTAGGCCACGCCCAAGAACCAGTTGTTAAGAAATTTGAATCCCACCCCTGCCTCTGTTGTTTGTGTGTGTGTGAGAGAGAGAGGGAGAGAGAGAAAGAAAGAAAGAAAGAGATGGAGGGAGGGAGGGAGAGAGAGAGGTTAGATCAGATCTCTCTCTCTCTCACTCTCACTCTCTCCCACCAACGTCAGCAAGCCACCATCAGTCAAAATTCATATTAGTGGTCCCCGGGATTTAAAATTATAAGTTTGGTAGTCCCTGAGGTCCAAAAGGTTGGTGACCCTTCTTCTAGTCCATCCCCCTACTTAGGCAAATGGTTGTCCAATCTCTTCTTAAAAACCTCCAGTGTTGGAGTATCCACAACTTCTAGTGGCAAGCTGTTCCACTGGTTAATTGTCTTCACTGTTACGATGTTTCTCCTTAGATCCAGGTTGCTTTTCTCCTAGATTAGTTTCCATCCGTTGCTTCTTGTCTTGCCTTCAGGTGCTTTGGAGAATAATATGGTAATAATAATAATTTTTCTCTTCAAGTCTCCCTTTGGCAATTTTGGGGAATCTGCCAGAGGTGTTTAACCTGAGGCTTCCAGGGATTCTCTGAAGCTATCATTTCATAGCAGAAGGAAAATAAAGATTAAATACTCAACCAGAGGGGAATCACAAGCGGCCTGCAATTAAATTTGAATGGAGTTGCAATTAAATCAAATTTAAGGCTGCTAATTTTTACTTGTGAATTTTGACCAGGGTTGGATTTCAGCTTCGGTGAAAGCAAGGGGATGTCACATTATAAAGGCTTACATTACTTATTTTTACCAGTTTGGATAGGATTCTCGAAAGTTTGGCTGCCAATTAAATTGCCTGGCCTTTCAAGCTTTCATTCCCCATACACACGCTCCGTGACTTATGACTGTAATTGAGCTTGCAATTTCAAGCGTAAGTCACGATGTTCGTTAAAGCGGACACAACTCATGACCGTGCCCAGTTCTACAACTGTTTTTTTTTTCAATCGATCAGAATCAGAGCTGGAATGGGCCTTGGAGGTCTTCTAGTCCAGGGGTCGCCAACCTTTTGGACCTCAGGGACCACCAAATTTTAAATCCCGCAGACCAGAGACCGTGAGGAAATCCCCCAAAAAGTCTGCAGGAAAATCCCCCACCCCGTTTTCCGACCAATCGATCATTCTTTATTTGGGATTGCAGGATACTGTCTCCAGCTCCATTCTCAGAGGGAGAGGGAGAGAGAGACTTTTGGCTTCATGCAAGGAAAGCAGCAGAAGCCGCAGAAGTCTTTCTCTCCCCCAAACTCCGCCAGAAATGAGTCTTTGCCGGCGCAGCCTCTTGGAGCAGGAGGCCTTGCAGGGTCCCAAAGACTCATTTCTGGCAGAGTTTGGGGGAGAGAAAGAAAGACTTTGGCTGCTTTCCTCGCATGCAGCCAAAAGCAGAAGAAAGAAGCGGAAAGAAACAGCCTGGTGGCCAGGTGAGGCGTGTGGGGCGAGTGGGGCAAGTTCTCCCCCTCTGCCCTTCCCCCCCTCCCCTCATTACCTCGTGTTGTTCACAATGCAACAACACGACACAAGCGTCGTGTTCCTGAGGGCCATGTGGGCAGCTCAGCCTCGTGTAACCGCTCAGCCTGGATTAATTGCTTTGGGGGGGACACATTTCTCTGCGGACCACCAAAATTTTCTTGTGGACCACCCGTGGGCTGCAGCCTACTGGTTGGTGACCACTATTCTAGTCCAATCCCTTGCTCACGCAGGAGTCTGTGCGCAGAGAGGTGATTGCCAGTATGTGCCAGTTGCCGAGCGGCCGAAATTTGATCGTGTGACCCTGGGGAGGCTGCAATGGTCAGAAATGTGAAAAACTGCCATAAGTCACTTTTTTCAGGGCCATTGAACTTGGGCCAGACACTAAACAGAAGTTTAGGACTCGTCGTATTGTTAGGAGCTACAGCCATTATTCTCAATTTAAATCCCTATTCGGCCATAGAGGATGTCATGACCTCCGTTGGAGCCTGAATTTAAGGAGTACGACAGAGCTGGAGGTCATGGAGCGGGCAGCTTCATTGGCTTCAGAGGAATGTGGGGAGGAGCAGGCCGAGGTAGCCCAGGTCCCCTCAGGATTGGGGCAGCTGGTTAGCAGGGAGGAACGGGGGTGTCATGCCCCTGTCGGAATCTGACTCGGAGGAGGAAGCCGAACAGCTGACAGGGAGTGGGAATGTGGCTCCATTGGCTGTGAGAAGGGCAATGTCTGGCTGGGCAGAGTAGGAAAGAGGTAGAACAAGGGAGAAGGAGTTCAGAGGAAGACCCAGGCCCATCCCCTGTTCATCCTAGGGCATGCAAGGAGGAACGGAGAAGGGCGCAATGTGGGTTGTGGGGTTTATGGTGGAGGAAAGGGCCCTGATTCCCTTCATTAGCTGCAGCTAGGAACACGGTGTTTAAAAATGGAAGCTGCATGCAGCAGGCTGTTGGAAGCAAACGTGAATTTATCTTGTATTTATCTTATCTGTATTCTTGGCGTCTTCCCAACTGTGTGAGTTTTGCCCTATTTTCAAGTTTGAAATTCCTGATCCTGCCCTGCCAAACCAATTACTTCAGTTAAGCTTGTTCGGATTTTAAGTTACAGTTTGTGTTGACCATGTTTTGGACTTAATTTTCTGCAGTCAAGTTTTTCTCCAGCCCAAAGGTAGCCCGGACATTGGGGGGAAAGTTGGAGATAATAAAGGGACTCCTACTGATATTCAGATGGTGTTGCCTTTGTGCCACGCCCCTTTGGGTGATCACAGGGGGCAGGATGAGTGAGAGAGGGCAAGCAGTGGCAATGAGGAGTGATAAAGCTCAGGCGATGAGCAAGGTCCCCCCCACTCCTGATCCCCGACCACAGAGAGTGGAGAGGAGGCAGGAACAGCGCAGGCCAACCCAACAATTCGGGAGGAGAGCGACCTGCCCCTCTTCACAAGGCATACCTGGAGATTGAGACTTAAGGAGATGCAGTGGGGAGGGGCATTTGTTGGGAACAAACGTTGAATTTGTAGAGTTTTGTGTGCCACTGAAGATATTTGGAGTTTGTAGGACTGTTTGTGCACACCTAATGCATGCGCAGCTTTCCATACCCCAGCTGAGGTCTGCAGCGCCAATCAGCTGACAGGATAAAGAAGAGAAAAGCACAGGGGCCAGTGGGAGGGCCGATCCTGCGCTTTACTCTTCTTTCTCCTCTCAGCTTTTCTTTTCCTTTTCCTCTCAGCTTTTCTCTTCCTTCTCCTCTCAGCTTTTCTCTTTTCTCCTCTCAGCTTTTCTCTTCTTTCTCCTCTCAGCTTTTCTCCTCTTTCTCATCTCAACTTTTCTCTTCTTTCTCCCCTCAGCTTTTCTCTTTTCTCTTCTCAGCTTTACTCTTCTTTCTCCTCTTTTCTCTTCTTTCTCCCCTCAGCTTTTCTCTTCCTTTTCCTCTCAACTTTTCTCTTCTTTCTCCCCTCAGCTTTTCTCTTCTTTCTCCTCTCAACTTTTCTTTTCCTTCTCCTCTCAGCTTTCCTCTTCCTTCTCCTCTCAGCTTTTCTCTTCCCTCTCCCCTCAGCTTTTCTCTTCCTTCTCCTCTCAACTTTTCTCTTCCCTCTCCCCTCAGCTTTTCTCTACCTTCTCCCCTCAGCTTTTCTCTTCTTTCTCCTCTCAGCTTTTCTCTGCTTTTCTCTCTCAGCTTTTCTTTTCCTTCTCCTTTCAACTTTTCTCTTCCCTCTCCCCTCAGCTTTTCTCTTCTTTCTCCTCTCAGCTTTTCTCTTCTTTCTCCTCTCAGCTTTTCTTTTCCTTCTCCTTTCAACTTTTCTCTTCCCTCTCCCCTCAGCTTTTCTCTTCTTTCTCCTCTCAGCTTTTCTCTTCTTTCTCCTCTCAGCTTTACTCTTCTTTCTCCTCTCAGCTTTTCTCTTCTTTCTCCTCTCAGCTTTTCTCCTCTTTCTCCTCTCAGCTTTTCTCTTCTTTCTCCTCTCAGCTTTTCTCTTCTTTCTCCTCTCAGCTTTTCTCTTCTTTCTCCCCTCCGCTTTTCTCTTCTTTCTCCTCTCAACTTTTCTCCGCTTATTCCCCTCAGCTTTTCTCTTCCTTCTCCCCTCAGCTTTTCTCTTCGTTCTCCTCTCAGCTTTACTCTTCTTTCTCCTCTCAGCTTTTCTCTTCTTTCTCCTCTCAGCTTTTCTCCTCTTTCTCCTCTCAGCTTTTCTCTTCTTTCTCCTCTCAGCTTTTCTCTTCTTTCTCCTCTCAGCTTTTCTCTTCTTTCTCCTCTCAGCTTTTCTCTTCTTTCTCCTCTCAGCTTTACTCTTCTTTCTCCTCTCAGCTTTTCTCTTCTTTCTCCTCTCAGCTTTTCTCTTCTTTCTCCTCTCAGCTTTTCTCTTCTTTCTCCTCTCAGCTTTTCTCTTCTTTCTCCTCTCAGCTTTTCTCTTCTTTCTCCTCTCAACTTTTCTCCGCTTATTCCCCTTAGCTTTTCTCTTCTTTCTCCTCTCAGCTTTTCTCTTCTTTCTCCTCTCAGCTTTTCTTTTCCTTCTCCTTTCAACTTTTCTCTTCCCTCTCCCCTCAGCTTTTCTCTTCTTTCTCCTCTCAGCTTTACTCTTCTTTCTCCTCTCAGCTTTTCTCTTCTTTCTCCTCTCAGCTTTTCTCTTCCTTTTCCCCTCAGCTTTTCTCTTCCTTTTCCCCTCAGCTTTTCTCTTCGTTCTCCTCTCAGCTTTACTCTTCTTTCTCCTCTCAGCTTTTCTCTTCTTTCTCCTCTCAGCTTTTCTTTTCCTTCTCCTTTCAACTTTTCTCTTCCCTCTCCCCTCAGCTTTTCTCTTCTTTCTCCTCTCAGCTTTTCTCTTCTTTCTCCTCTCAGCTTTTCTCTTCTTTCTCCTCTCAACTTTTCTTTTCCTTCTCCTCTCAACTTTTCTCTTCCCACTCCCCTCAGCTTTTCTTTCTCCTCTCAGCTTTACTCTTCTTTCTCCCCTCAGCTTTTCTCTTCTTTCTCCTCTCAGCTTTTCTCTTCTTTCTCCTCTCAGCTTTTCTCTTCTTTCTCCTCTCAGCTTTTCTCTTCTTTCTCCTCTCAACTTTTCTTTTCCTTCTCCTCTCAACTTTTCTCTTCCCACTCCCCTCAGCTTTTCTCTTCTTTCTCCTCTCAGCTTTTCTCTTCTTTCTCCTCTCAGCTTTTCTCTTCTTTCTCCTCTCAACTTTTCTTTTCCTTCTCCTCTCAACTTTTCTCTTCCCACTCCCCTCAGCTTTTCTTTCTCCTCTCAGCTTTACTCTTCTTTCTCCCCTCAGCTTTTCTCTTCTTTCTCCTCTCAGCTTTTCTCTTCTTTCTCCCCTCAGCTTTTCTCTTCTTTCTCCTCTCAGCTTTACTCTTCTTTCTCCCCTCAGCTTTTCTCTTCTTTCTCCTCTCAGCTGATCCTCAGAGGCTTTTTTTTTTTACTACCGATTCGGCTGAACTGTACCGAACTGGTAGCATGCCACCACTAGTTTGAACTCTCAGCTGGCTGTGTGCCCTTTGTGCCTTGTCCCAGGTCATAACAGAAGGTTCCTGCGGGATGAGCTGTCTCTTTCCCTCTCTCATCAGCCCAGCCTACCTCACAGATGGGGGTAGGATTCTACCGGTTTGGACTGGTTTGACCAAACTGGTAGTTCTGGTAAGCATTTGGCCCCACCCACCTGCCACTGCTCCTTCCTGCTCTTTATTTCGTTGTTTTAGAGCACAGCTGATTCACGCTAAACCTAACCCTAACCCTCAGCTGTTTTATTCGCAGGGGTTGCTGCAGAAGGTAAGTATTAGAGCTGAAAATGAGCTTTTTAAAATGCTATGCGCGAGCATGCTAAGCGCATGCTCACCGAAGCGGTTGTTACACCAGTTGAATCGCACCACTGCTCAGAGGGTTGTTGTTGTGGGGTTTCAAAAGAGAGGATCAGATAACAGATAATCAAAGTTGGAAGGTACCTTGTAGGTCATCTAGTCCAACCCCCTGCCCAAGTAGGAGACCGTCCACCATTTCTGACAGATGGGAGTCCAGTCTCTTCTTGAAAGCCTCCAGGGATGAAGCTCCCACAACTTCCGAAGGCAACTTCTGTTTCATGGGTTGATTGTTCTCACTATCAAGAAATTTCTCCTTGTTTCCAGATTTGTGGTAATATATCCATCATATTCTGCAAGTTCTTGTACAGCTTTGTAAGATCTGGGGGTATCACAAACGCTCCTCATGAGGGCAGTAGTGTCTTTATGATGAGAGTTTGATCCTGTTATCTGCAAAGCTCAGAGACCAGGAATCTGTGTGGGAGTTCACAGTACCTATCCGAGCCATTCCCATGAGACCTTTGGTGCCCTGCTTTCTCACGGAACTTTATCACCTTCGCCGAGGCCTAGCTAGATAATGTTGCTGAGCTAATGTTGAAGTCATTGTTTTGATTTTGTATTTGCATTTTCTTAATAAATACTGCTACCCGGGGCTCTCGGGGCTGGCAGTTGCTCAGGCGTCTTCCCTGCGTCTCCCATCATTTTCAATTGCCAGTCCATCACAAGTGGTGACCCCGGCGTGATAGTTTGGAAGGCTATACGTTTTGGCGTGATAGCTTGAAAGCTATCGTTTCCCGCATCCCATACTCATCGTCGCGGACGTCGACTGGGCCCTCATCTTCTTCGCTGGACGGAGATAGATTCTTTTCGTAAGTATGGGGGAGATTTCTCGAAGGCTCAGACAGGGCACATTAGGAAATGAGAGAAATCACAGGGAATAGTTTTAAGTTTGGAGTTCATAGTAGAGGACATGAAGTAGGAAAGAAAGAAATTGAGGATTTATTACAGTATGTTTGGAAACATATTCCGTGTTATCCAGAGGGAGGTAGTATTAAAGTAGGCTGGAGAAAGATAGGGAAATTTTGCACGAGGAGCCTCGTGCCCCTTCTTCAATTTTGTTAACCTGGAGGGTGGTTATGGATGCATTAGCTACGCATGAACAACCGCTCCTATCACCCCGAAGAAGGTTTGCCGCCTTACAATGCGTGCGTATATTGCCACCGACAGCACCTCCAGATAAATCCAGAGGGCTGTCAGGCACTGAAAATACTTTGTCAGAAGAAGAGTTTGCCTTTAAGAGTTCAAGTAGATGCAGTTACTGCAGCTATTCAAGAAGCAACAAATAGAGGGGAATTATCAGGAGATGATTTGGTAGATTTTGGAGTGGAGATTCAACTTAATCCAGTAGAAATTGGTGTAGATGCTGCTTTAAATCCACAGAGAATATGGAAGCCTCTGCCTCTTAAGATTTTAAAGGAAGTTAAGCAAGCAGCAAAAGAGTATGGTGTTAGATCGCCATACACTCAGGCATTGTTAGAAGCAGTTGGCTATGGAAATAAAATGATTCCAGCTGACTGGAGAGCTCTATTTAATATGATTCTAACTCCAGCTCAATATTTGGTGTTAGATCAGAAATGGAGACAGCTGGCAGTTCAAGGGAACAGCAAATGTTACTCCAGATCAGCTTTATGGATCTGGTAATTTTACAACAGTGGAATTACAGCGAGATGGAATGCCTGAGGAGGGTTCATTCTTCTCCCACAGTTAATTTTTTCAAGCCGTACGGACTCTCCCTGATGGCGAAGGTGGTGAGAAGACCTTTACTAACATCAAACAAGGAAACAATGAACCCTATGAAAATTTCATTAGCAGATTGAAAGTGGCTATTGAAAGGCAAATTGACAATCAATTTGCCGGAATGAATGCTTTTGAAGTTAGCAGTAGAGCAGGCAAATGCAGATTGTAAAAAAATTCTAAATCCGCTTATTGCGAGTGGAGAGAGAGAATGCGGATTTGATAACGCATGTAGAAAGGTGGGGAGTCAGACTTTTAATATGGAGACTTTAGCTCTGGCTCTCCAGGCAGGAAATAACAAAGGCACTTGTTTCAATTGCGGGAAGCCTGGACATTTTAAAGCGCAATGTCGGGCTCCTGGGGGGGTCAAAGTCAGCAAAAAAAGAGATTATTGGGACAGGGTGCTCGTCCTAAATCAGTGTGCCCGAAATGTAAGAAAGGATACCATTGGGCAAATCAGTGTAGACTTCATTCTGAGGGAAAAACTAGGAAGCAGGGATCGGGCATTCTCCTACTCTAAAGAGTGAAGTAATGTCCGAAGGGTTGGAGCCACCAGAAAGAGGTAGGGATCAAATATGGTCACCAGCTACAAAAGGTTCAGCAGGAATTGATCTTCCATTAGCTGAGGATTTGGAATTAGGATATCCACATGTAGTTTGTTTAGGGTCAGCAGGATTTCTATGGACCGTTGCCTCTGGCTTCTGTGGGTCTTCTTCTTCCTAGATCATCAGCTCATAAGCGTAAATTGTTTGTGGTTCCAGGGTTATTGATTCGGATTATGAGGGTCAGATCAAAATTCAAGTTCATTCACCTGTTCCTCAATCTTTGAAAAAAGGGATTGTTTTGCACAGCTTTTAGTTTTGCCATATCTGTCATTGGAGGAGTCAGATAGAATTCGCCAGGGTGGATTTGGATCTACAGATATGTTTAGTGAGTCTAGTGTGTTTTCCATCATGCAAAATGTCAAGGCTGATCAGAAACCAAAATTAATTCTTTTGGTTGAAGGCAGACAGTTTATTGGATTGCTGGACACTGGAGCAGATGTTTCGGTGATTAGCGAAAGTGAGTGGCCTAGGGGTGGCCGACAGATCCTACACCGTCTGTTCGAGGAGTCGGAGGACTTCAAGGCTTACGGGTTAGTAGGAGGATTCTTTCTGCAAAACAAAGCAGGAAGTGCTATTGCACATTTCCAACCGATTGTTTTGCGCCTTCACGTTAACTTGTGGGGCAGAGATTTGATGCAACAGTTTGATACAACAGTTGTCATTCATGATGACTGAACACCCACCTGTGGAGTTATTAAAATTACAGTTACTCCAGCAGGAGCCAGTGTGGATAGATCAATGGCCTTTGACTAGTGAGAAATTAGTTCATTTACATGAATTGGTTCAACAACAATTGAAAAAGGGACATATAGTGCCTACCACTAGTCCTTATAATTCTCCAGTCTTTGTTATCAAGAAGAAATCTGGGAAATTCAGATTTCTTCATGATTTGAAGGGATAAATTCAATTTTAAAGCCAATGGGCCCACTGCAGTGTGGGACACCTAATCCTAATTTAATACCTGATGGATGGAATATAAGAGTGTTAGATTTGCAAGATGCTTTCTTTTCCATTCCTCTGCACCCTGAAGATGTAGATTTGTTTGCTTTTACTATCTTGAGTATAAATCAGGGGCAGCCCGCTAGCGATATGCATGGACTGTCCTTCCACAGGGGATGTTAAATAGTCCTACCATGTGTCAAATGTTTGTAGATTGGGTTTTGCAACCTTTCCGGAATAAATTCCGGATTGGAAGGTTTATCATTACATGGATGATATTTTAATAGCTGCTAATATTTCTGATGCTGCAATGGATTCTGCTGTCCTTCTTTTAACTGCTATGCTGAAGGAGAAAGGGCTGATAGTCAGCCTGAGAAATTACAAAAGGAATATCCTTTTGCCTATCTAGGTCATAAATTATTCTTGAGTCACATTACACCTCTGAAGTTGGAATTTGTTCTTCCTGATCCTTTAACTTTGGTAGGTCTACAACAATTTTTGGGTCATATAAATTGGATCAGACCGTATTTGGGTTTAACTTACTCTTCAATTAAGTCCTTTGTTTCAAGCTTTGGCTAGTGCTAAGCAAGCATCTGACATTATAACCCTGAATAAAGAACAGAAGGGAATTTTGTCATTAATTGAGCAAGCTTTGAGTCGTAGGTGGACAGATAGATGTTTGCCAGATTGTCCATTATCAGTGATTCTAATCTCAGAGCGTAGAGTTACTGCATTGATAGTTCAGGTAAAAGAAAAAACAGCTTTAAGGATTCTGGAATGGATTCATTTGTCTCATACACCATCGAAATCCATAAATTGTATCACAGAACAACTTGCTGATATTTTTAATCGTGCTCGTCAGCGCTGCAAGGCTATTGCTGGGATGGAACCAGTAACATGTTATGTTCCTTTTGCTTTAGCCACCTGGGAACAAATGATTTGCAATAGTGAGTTTTTACAAGTTTTGGTAGATTCTTGGCCAGGAAGTTTTCTTGTCATCCTCCAGCTGATCCTAGGTTATCTTTGTATAAATCAGTTAGAATTAATTTAGCAAATCTTTTTGTAAATCAGCCTATATCAGATGCTCCTACAGTCTTTACTGATGGAGGGAAAGTTTTTAGTGCTTGTGTTTGGAAAGATAAATCTGGAATTTGGCATACAAAAGTGACATCAGAGCAGAAGTCTGCCCAGCAGGCAGAACTTGCTGCTGTAGTTTTGCTTTTCAAAATTTTCAAAATCAGGATTTTAATCTAATAGTGGATTCTTTGTATGTATATAATTTGTTACCCTTTGTAGCAGGTTCTTATTTGTCTCCTGGAATATCACCTAATATTCTACGTTTGCTTTTGTTGTTGCAAGAATGTTTGGAGCAGCGTATGAATGTGTGTTTTATTGCTCATATCCGTAGTCATAGTAATTTACCTGGAATTTTATCACAAGGCAATGCCAAAGCTGACAGTGCTGTAACTTCAGTTCTCACTGTCCAGCCATGGGACAGCCATAGTTATTTTCATCAAAATGCTAAAGCGTTGGCACATCAATTCAAGCTTACTGCTGCAGAAGCTGCTGCCATAATTCAGCAATGTCCAACTTGTTCAAAGCAAGGCACGGCTATTCCTATGGGAGTCAACCCCAGGGGTTGAAACCTTCAATGATTTGGCAAATGGATGTTACTCAGTATCCATCATTTGCACCTTGGAAGATATATACATGTGACTGTGGATACTTATTCAGGATTTCTAATGGCTACTCCTCAAAGAGGTGAAGCGGTTAAACATGTCATCAATCATTGCATTAAGACATTTTCAGTCGCTGGTACGCCTCAAACTTTAAAAACAGACAATGGTGCGGCTTATCGGAGCACAGTCTTTGATCAGTTTTGCAAACAGTGGTCCGTGGAACATAAATTTGGAATTCCATACAATTCCACAGGACAGAAGCTATTGTGGAGCGTTATAATGGCACGCTCAAGAACATGTTAGCTAAATTAAATAAAAAAGGAGGAAGCTCCTGGGGCTTCCGGCAATTCAAGATCATTTAAATCTTTGCTTTGTATACTTTAAATTTTTAAATTTGTCTGGTAACCCCCTGCAGCGCTGCGGCCAGCAGGCATTTTTCTTCCCTTCTACAGATGCAGTGAGGCCTCGAAAGTGTTGGTGCGATTCCTTCCGGATCCGGCATGGGTTCCGCTGAGCTGATTACGTGGGGACGTGGTTATGCAGCAGTAGAACATCTTGGTCAAATTCGTTGGGTTCCTGGTCGATGTATCCGGCCTGATCATTCTGGCGCCTTCGCAGGTGCCAGTGAGGGATGTTCCTGATTCTCAGGATGGCGTTCCTGTGGTTCCTGATTCCGTTCCTGATGTTCCTGATTCTCAGGATGGCGTTCCGTGGTTCCTGATTCTCTTGATGCCGGCAGTCCAGGCGTGGCGCTGGGAAAGCTGGGAAAAGATGACTGCTTATCCGAAGTTATCAACTTGTATGCAGCAGGTTCCTTTGGGGAATTGGACTAAATTAATCTGCAAACAGCGGCATCTTTTGATTTTTCCAGCATATTGGTCCTGGCATAAGGGTCAAGACATTCTTTACTGGGACCTGATAAGGATATTATATCTTCAGCCTGTGCTACAACTCTGATTCTGTTTAATGTTTCTGTTTCAGACTATGGACAATATTGGTGTCAATTGGAGTTGCCTAAGTTACTTTACACAACTTCTTTTTCCATTCGTCTTATGCCTCCCACGGACTCTAATGCGGAGGCGGAGAGCTGCCATTATCTCAGAAACTAGAGACCTTGGTGATAATTTATGGAAAGAAAATTCCTACATCAAGGACGTTCGGATTGCAGCAAAGAGTTTAAATGTAACTAATTGTTAGCTTTGTATGCATGTACCCACCTTTTGGAATAGCTATGAACTATAGAGATATTCATATTTTAAATAATTTTACTGTTGCTATGTTTTATGATACTGTTGAGAATATTAAGATGTTAAATGAAGAAGTGTCTGAAATTCGCCAAGTTACTTTATGCTTTAGATATAATGTTAGGAGTTTGTGCTTTAATTCATTTACATTGTTGTGTTTTTATACATAATTATGAGCCTAACATTACAAGAACTGTTCATGATATGGAAGACCGCATAGCTGAACACGAAGCAGGGAAAGATGGCTTCAATAAGTCACTTTGGGCTTTGCTATGGGATTGGCTTCCTGACAGCTCATGGTTACGTTTATTGTTTCAATTAGTTGTAATAATTGTTATTACACTTATTATGTTATGTTGCTGTATTCAATGTATTCCTAATCTATTTCAAATGTGTGCCTCAGCCTTAAGTGTACGAAACCAAGTTTGCGAGGGAACTGTGTATTTTGCCACTGAAACACCCCTATCTTTGAATAAATAAAAAAAGGAGGGAATGTGGTAATATATCCATCATATTCTGCAAGTTCTTGTACAGCTTTGTAAGATCTGGGGTATCACAAAGCGCTCCTCATGAGGGCAGTAGTGTCTTTATGATGAGAGTTTGATCCTGTTATCTGCAAAGCTCAGAGACCAGGAATCTGTGTGGGAGTTCACAGTACCTATCCGAGCCATTCCCATGAGACCTTTGGTGCCCTGCTTTCTCACGGGAACTTTATCACCTTCGCCGAGGCCTAGCTAGATAATGTTGCTGAGCTAATGTTGAAGTCATTGTTTTGATTTTGTATTTGCATTTTCTTAATAAATACTGCTACCCGGGGGCTCTCGGGGCTGGCAGTTGCTCAGACGTCTTCCCTGCGTCTCCCATCATTTTTCAATTGCCAGTCCATCACAAGATTGAATTTCTTCTTGTTCAGTTTCCATCCATTATTCCTTGTCTGGCCTTTGGGTGCCTTGGAAAATAGTTTGACCCCCCTCCTCCTCTCTGGGGCACCCCCTCAAATATTGGAAGATGCTCTCCTGTCTCCCCTGGTCCTCCTCTTCCCTAGACTAGCCAGGCCCAGTTCCTGCAACCGTCCATCGTATGTTTGAGTCTCCAGTCCCCTCATCCTCCTGGTTGCTCTTCTCTGCACTTTTTCTAGAGTCTCAACATCTTGTTGAAATGTGAACAAAACTGGATGCAGTACCCTAGGGAGGTCCTAGGTGACTTTTAGGACCGTTCTGGCCACCGTTGTTAAGTGAATCACTGCAAGTCGTTCAGTTAGTAACACAGTCATTAAGTGAATATGGCTCTCCCCGTGAATTTTGCAGTCAAAAATCAGTCGCAAAACGGGATCATAGGACACTGCGGCCATCATAAATACGAGTCAGTTGCCAAGTGCCTGCATTTTATTCCCGTGACTGTGGGGATGCAGCAACGGTCGTAAGTGTGAAAAAATGGCCGTACGTCGCTTTTCCCCCCCTGCTGTTGTAACTTCAGATGGTCACTAAATAAACCATTGTAGGTTGAGGACTACCTGTAGTTAGGATTTTATTTTCTGCAAGGAAAATCAGCATATTTGTCACATACTTCTGCACCGCAGGCTTCAGCCTGCCTGCTGTGCCATTAAAAAAAAAAAGCTTTTATGCTGATTCAATTCATTTTTGCTGCCTGGTTTAAACACAGGGTGTTCTCTCTCTATATATATATATAAATTAAAATTTTTACCTGCTTTTCCTCTTTAGGTTCCTTCAAATCTGAGTTTTTTTTATAAAAAAAAAACAGGAATAGAAGGTAAAAGTAGCTTTGTGCTGCCCCCTAGTGGAGGCCTCACACATAAAAGCGCAGCCAAGCTTGCGCAACTAGCTGAGAGACCAAAAAAAAAATCAAATCAAAATTAAATTACTCTGAAGTGTCTTAACAGATAATAGATAATCAGAATTGGAAGGGACCTTGTAGGTCATCTAGTCCAACTTCTTGCCCAAGCAGGAGACCCTACACCATTTCTGACAGAGGGGAGTCCAATCTCTTCTTGAAGGTCTCAAGTGTTGAAGATCCCACAACTTCTGAGGGCAACTTCTGTTCCATGGGTGGATTGTTCTCCCTGTCAGAAAATTCCTCCTTATTTCCAGGTTGAATCTCTCCTTGTTCAGTTTCCATCCATAATTCCTTGCCTGGCCTTCGGGTGCCTTGGAAAATAGCTTGACCCCCTTCCTCCTCTCTGGGGCAGCCCCTCAACTATTGGAAGATGCTCTCCTGTTTCCTCTGGTCCTTCTCTTCCCTAGACCAGCCAGGCCCAGTTCCTGTAACTTCTTCATATGTTTTAAGCCTCCAGTCCCCTCATCATCCTGGTTGCTCTTCTCTGTACTTTTTCCAGAGTCTCAACATCTTTTGTATAGTGTGGGGACCAAAACTGGATGCAGGACTCTAGGTGTGGCCTTACTAAGGCTTTAAAGAGTGGTATTAGTACCTCCCTTGATCTCCAATGTATCCCTCTGTTAATGCAATTTAGGATTGCGTTGGCTTTTTTGACTGCCGCTGCACACGGTTGGCTCCTATTTAGCTGATTGTCCACAAAGACTCCAAGATCCCCCCACCCCCCAGTTCCTGCTATTGAGCCTGGTTCCACCCAGTCTTTCAGGGCTCCTCAGTGCTCTCTGATCTTGGTTGTTTTCCAGCAGACATTTCATGACCCAACTAAGTAACATCATCAGTGTTAGAAGGGAGCGGGGGGCTGCTCTCTTTTTATATACGAAATTTTGATCCCGGGACCATGGAGATGCAGTGACAGTCGTAAGTGTGAGAACCAGTCATAACTCACTTTTTCCCACTGCTGTTGTAACTTTTGAACAGTCACTGAACAAGTGGTTGTTGCAGGTCAAGGATTCCCTGTGTACAGATGGAGCAAAGGAGGAGGAGGTGAGGGAGGGAGAGAGAGACAGTCTAGGAGTTTAGGGATGCAAGTCTATGTGTGTGGGGGGGGTGTCTAATTTTGTTTATTAAAAGTTTTACAAAGAACATGAAATCAACAAAAACTGGAAGGGAGGAAAAGAGGAAGGAAAAGAGGGAGGGAGGGAAGAAAAGACGAAGGAAGGGTAGAAGGAAGGAAGGAAAGAAAGGGTGGGAGGGAGGGAGGGTGGAATGAAAGGAAAAGAGAAAGGAAGGGAGAGAGAGGGGAAAAGACAGAGGGAGGGAGGGAGGAGGAAGGAAGGAAGGAAGGAAGGAAGGAAGGAAGGAAGGAAAAGGAATGGAAGAGGGGAAGGAAGGAAGGAAAAAGATGAAGGAAGGAAGGGAGGGGAGAGGAAGGAAGGAAAGACAAAGGGAGGGAGGAAAGAAGAAAGAAACAAAGAATGGAGGGAGGGACGAAGAAGAACGGAGGGGAAGGAAAGAAGGAAAGATAAAGGAAGGAAGGAAGAAGGAGGGAGAGGGAGGAAGGAAGGAAGGGAAAGACAAAGGAAGAGAGGGAGGAAAGAAGGAAAGAAACAAAAGAATGGAGGGAGGGAGGGAGGAAAAGACGAAGGAAGAACGAGGGGGAGGAAAGAAGGAAAGATAAAGGAAGGAAGGAGAAGGAGGGAGAGGAGGAAGGAAGGAAGGAAAGACAAAGGAAGAGAGGAGGAAAGAAGGAAAGAAACAAAAGAATGGAGGGAGGGAGGAAGGAAAAGACGAAGGAAGAACGGAGGGGAAGGAAAGAAGGAAAGATAAAGGAAGGAAGGAGAAGGAGGGAGAGGGAGGAAGGAAGGAAGGGAAAGACAAAGGAAGAGAGGGAGGAAAGAAGGAAAGAAACAAAAGAATGGAGGGAGGGAGGGAGGAAAAGACGAAGGAAGAACGGAGGGGGAGGAAAGAAGGAAAGATAAAGGAAGGAAGGAGAAGGAGGGAGAGGGAGGAAGGAAGGAAGGGAAAGACAAAGGAAGAGAGGGAGGAAAGAAGGAAAGAAACAAAAGAATGGAGGGAGGGAGGAAGGAAAAGACGAAGGAAGAACGGAGGGGGAGGAAAGAAGGAAAGATAAAGGAAGGAAGGAGAAGGAGGGAGAGGGAGGAAGGAAGGAAGGAAGGAAAGACAAAGGAAGAGAGGGAGGAAAGAAGGAAAGAAACAAAAAGAATGGAGGGAGGAGGGAGGAAAAGACGAAGGAAGAACGGAGGGGGAGGAAAGAAGGAAAGATAAAGGAAGGAAGGAGAAGGAGGGAGAGGGAGGAAGGAAGGAAGGGAAAGACAAAGGAAGAGAGGGAGAAAAGAAGGAAAGAAAGAAAAGAATGGAGCGAAAGAGGGAGGAAGAAAGGCTTAAATCACCACATTCAACCAATCTGAAAATGAAACTTGGTATATGTTTAAAAGCTACCGCTCAGTCTTTGGATTTGGGGAGGAACAATTTCAAGGTACAGGAGTAGACTAACTTTTCCCCCCAAGTTTAGCAATTTTAACATGTCTGAGCTTCAACTCCCAGAATCCACCAGCCTGCACAAGCAAACAGAGTTTACCAACCAAATGGTGGAAATCTGAATTTCTATTTTCTTTTCCCAGGTCCATTGATGCAATTGTCTTTGTTTTCTTTTTCTTTTTTTAAAAACTATGCAGTTTTGACAAGAGGTCTGCCACTTTTCACTTCTGGCTCAGCTGATAGAAGACAGGGATGCAACTATTTTATTTTTTTCATTGTTTTCTCATTCCTTCAGAGGCCACCCAGCTCCATAAGATTCCAGACAGACATTGAATCAACCAAAACTCCACCTCGTCCTATCTTTTTGCCTGGGGAAAACGACTAGATTTTCAAGGACTTTCTAAAAATTATCAGAATGCTAACAACAGGTGCTAACAACAAAGAAGGCCCATTCCCTGCCTCCTTTTGTAATCATTTTATTAAGGGTTATCTGAAAGAAATAAAATAAAAGCTACAAAAATGCAGGTGGGAAAAAGAGAAACATATTTTAAAAGTGCAGAAAAAAGAAAGGAAAGAAAAAGAGAGAAAATATATCAAAAGAAACCTCACCCTTCATTCCCAGCAAGTATATTCAACGTTGACAAATTGTTCTCTTTTAAACTACAACCTAATATCTCTTCATTTCAAGCCTCACTTCATTTTCTACAAACGCAACTTGTTCTCCCTGTCAGAAAGTTTCTCCTTATTTCCAGGTTGAATCTCTCCTTGATCAGTTTCCATCTGTTATTCCTTGCCAGGCCTTCCGGTGCTTTGGAAAATAGCTTGACCCCCTTCCTCCTCCTCTCTGGGGCAGCCCCTCAAATACTGGAAGATGCTCTCCTGTCTCCCCTGGTCCTTCTCTTCCCTAGACTAGCCAGGCCCAGTTCCTGCAACCATTCATCGTATGTTTTTGCCTCCAGTCCCCTAATCCTCCTGGTTGCTCTTCTCTGTACTTTTTCTAGAGTCTCAACATCTCTTTTACAATGTGGTAACATCTCAAACCAGGGGACTTATTCAGCTCCATGAGTTTCCTGGAACTTTCACAAAGAAGTCCTGCAGTGTTCTCTCTCTCTCTCTCTCTCATATATATATATATCTCACACACACACACACACACACACACACACACACACACACACCAGCTGGTGGAAACCTACTTTTGCATAAAAATGTGTCCATCAGAAAATGTGTTACCAGATACTTCCTGGGGTTTTTTTCCCCCAGGACTTTAGGATGGATGAAAACCATAATATCACCTCAACCTAAAATTGCTTTAAAAAATAATAATAATCCGTAGAGTTTGTATCTTCCTTCTGAGAAACACGTGGGTGGAGAGTAGAAACCTCTAATTTGCCTGAAAAGTGAATTGGCTTTTTTTACAATCACTCATTAGGGAATTTCTGTTTGTTTCCTATCTGGCATTTGTGACGCCGCAGCAAATGTGCACGTTTTGTGTTGAGCATTTGCAACACACATCCTGGAGCCGTCGCAGTTCGTATGCAAAGACATAAGGAAGCCAGAGGGACCAAGAAAGGAACGGGCTGAAATAAAGAGAGAACATCTCAGCTTCTCTTGATCTTAGAGCCAAACTTGGCAAATTTGTGGACTTCAGCTCCCAGAATTCTACGCTGTCTGGGGGATCCTGGGAGTTGAAGTCCACATATCTTCAAATGGCCAAGTGTGGAGATCCTTGTCTTTGAGATTCTCTCAGCAGTATTCCAGAGGGTCTTTTAAATATTAAATATTTTCCTGAGAATTTAAAGAAAGACAGAAGCGCTGTTCTATCTATACCAGGGGTCGCCAACCTTTTGGACCTCAGGGACCACCAAACTCATAATTTTAAATCCTGGGGACCCACTAACCAGTTCTGTGGGTGTGGCCTAACTTGTGGGTGTGGCTTGGTGGTCATGTGACTGGCTGGGCGTGGCTTTTGTGTAAATATTATAAATATTGATATAAATATTGATTTTTTTATTTAAAAAAGAGCAACTTTTACCCCAAAGCAGGCAAAGCAGACAAGCAGATTGAGTTGCTCACAGAATCACAGATTCACTCAGAGATCTGTGTTTCTGCCATCAACTAGCTGAGCCTGTATTGCTTCAGTCCTAAGGAAGGTTTAATCTAAAGGTTCTTACTAGCTAATCTAAAGAAATCCAACGATTTCCTGCTTTCTAGCTAATCTAAATCTCCCTGCACAACAGAACAGCTGATGGTCAGGGGGAAAAGAAAGGAAAAATAGCAATTTAGCAGGCAAGTTTGCTGGGTAAGGAGTAAGTGGGTGGGAAGGGTTCCTGCGGGCCATGCGGATGGCAGAGCCTTGTGTTCCTTTGCAGCCTGGGTTAATTGCTTTGGGGGGTGCTCTGGGGGTGACATTTCTCTGCGGACCACCAAAATTTTCTCGCAGACCACCAGTGGGCCACGACCCACCAGTTGGCAACCGCTGATCTATACCAACCAGGGGGTGGGATTCTACCGGTTCACTAGAACCGGTTGTTACAATTTTGCCCCGTTCTGAGAACTGGTAAAGCGTGTCCCTGGCTGGCCTGCCCTTCTCCATCCGCCTCTCCTCTCCCCATCCGGTCAGTCCTTATAGCACATGCACGTCACGCGCATGCGCGACATCACTGACTACATTTTCCCCTGCCCGCCTCACCCCACCCAGTCACTCCTTATGGTATTTGGTTTTTTTTCCTCCCGACGATCAGCTGTTCCGACAATCAGCTGTTACCTGTGAGCATAAATGGCCTCCTCGGAGGCTTCCCTGAGGCCCAGGAGGCTACAAACATGGACTGTGGTGGAGGGGGGGTTGCTGCACAAAAAAACTCACACCCACACAGTCACATGGCCACCCCGCTTAGCCACGCCCACAGAACCGGTAGTAAAAATATTTGCCTCCCACCCGATACCAAGTCCGACAGCTGGTTTTCCTTACTCAAGGTTCCATGAATGTGACTTACAAAACAGGAAGGTTTTCTGAGAAGATGGGAGTTTCAATGACAGGCAGTCCTCGACATATGACCGTAATTGACCCCAAACCTTTCTGTTGTTAAGTGAGATGTTTGTTAAGTGAAATTTGCTCCATTTTACAACTTTTCTTGCCTCGGTTGTTCAGGGAATCACTGCAGTTGATAAATTAGCCACCTGGTTGTTAAGTGAATCTCCCCGCCCTTGACTTTGTGTGTCAGAAGGTCGCAAAAGGGAATCGCGTGATCCTGGAACACAGCAACCGTCATAAGTATGAATCGGTTGCCAAGCACCTGAATTTCGATCACACGAGCACGGGGAGGCTGCAAAGGTTGTAATTCTGAAAAACGGTCCTAAGTCACTTTTTTTCAATGCCATTGTAACTTTGAACGGTCATTAAATGAACCATTGTAAGTCGAGGACTTACCTGTACACTAGGAAATTAAGGGGACTGAAACTGGAAACTTTAACACACAGGCTCCACACAACACTGCAGATGTGATCACCTGAACACAGCTTGTTTAGTTACGGGGTTTGTCGGATGTGGGGTGCAAATAGCATTCCCAACAACTCAAACTGTTTATTTGCATGATGGTTTAATAAAGTTCTCCAACATTTAGATTATCTCCACTGTGTTGATATTTCAGAGGGCTTAAAGACCAAGTTTTTGCACAGGTCGATAACACGAGATTGTGTGTTTTTATTGTGTGTTTGCTTCCTTTTGTCCCTGTCTGATTGTTTTATCATTTTCCCCAACTTTAGAACAGAATAACAGAACAGAATAGAATAGAATTCTTTATTGGCCAAGTGTGATTGGACACACAAGGAATTTGTCTTTGGTGCATAAGCTCTCAGTGCACATAAAGAAAAAATAAAATACATTCATCAAGAATCACAAGATACAACGCTTAGTGATAGTCACAGGTTACTAATAAGCAATCAAATCATACTAGGGAATGAATATAACAATATAAATTGTAAAGATACAAGCAACGAAGTGCAGTGTTGGTGCAATGTCAGGGGGTTTCGGTTCAATGTGTGGAGTGTGAAGGGTGTGTGTTTGTGGTTATTTTCCTGGTCATGATGTGCATTGAAAATGGTGTTTGATTTCGTTGTATGAGGTGAAATGACAATAAAGTGAACTAAACACGGTTATAGTCATCAGTGGGAAGAGATGGGTACTAGGAAGGATGAGAATAATAGTAATACAGTCTTAATAAATAATTTGACCGTGCTTGAGGGAATTATTTGTTTAGCAGAGTGATGGCGTTCAGGGGAAAAAAATTGTCCTCGTGTCTAGTTGTTCTGGTGTGCAGTGCTCTATAGCGTCATTTTGAGGGAAGGAGTTGAAACAGTTTATGTCCAGGATGTGTGGGGTCTGTAGATATTTTCACAGCCCTCTTTTTGATTCATGGTGCAGGATACAGGTCCTCCATGGAAGGCAGATTGGTAGTAATTATTTTTTCTGCAGTCCTCATTACTCTCCGAAGTCTGTGTCCTGTTGGGTTGCAGAGCCAAACCAGACAGTTATAGAGGCACAGATGACAGACTCAATAATTCTCAATAATTTTACTCTTATCATATTTTATTATTTTAAGGTTTTCACTTGTAACCGGTTTCATTGAGCATCGGGCAGTTTGTATAATTTCCAAGGTGTGTGTTGAACATTTCATAAGTGAATTTGGTGGGAGACGCTCACACTCTGTCTAAACACCATTTATTTTCTTATTGAATGTGTGCTCTGTGGCAATCTCATGTATTTATTTATATCCTGTCTTTATTATTTCTACAAATAACTCAAGATGGTGAAGATATCCAACACACTTTCCTCCTCCTATTTTCCCCACGACCCCGTGAAGGGGGGCTGGGTAGAGGGGTTGTCCTGGTCACACAGCTGGCTTTCATGGCTAAAGCAGGACTCAGTAAGGTTACTATCTGTTGTAGAATATCATATATTTTGGCATATCCACCAAGTGGGTAAGTCCCATTGACCTGTCATATTTTGGATTGTGATTTGGGTTTATTATGATATTATCAAATTAAAAAAATTAAAAACTATCTTTATTGGCCGAGTGTGATTGGACACACAAGGAATTTGCAAATGCTCTAAGTGTACATAAAAGAAAAGATACATTCATCAAGAATCAAAAATCATCAGGTACAACACTTAATGATAGTCATAGGGTACAATCAGCAATCAAATCATACTAGGAAACAGTCCATATAAATCATAAGGATACAAGCGACAAAGTTAGTCATACAGTCACAAGTGGGAGGGGATGGGCGATAAGGAGAGATGAGAAGATTAATAGTGATAGTAGTGCAGACTTTGTAATAGTTGAACAGTGTTGAGGGAATGATTTGTTTAGCAAAGTGATGGCATTTGGGAAAAAACTGTCCTTGTGTCTAGTTGTTCTGGTGTGCAGTTCTCTATAGCGTTGTTTTGAGGGAAGTTGACACAGTTTATGTCCAGGTCTGTAGGGGTGTGAGGGGTCTGTAGATGAGAATAATAGTAATACAGTCTTAATAAATAATTTGACCGTGCTTGAGGGAATTATTTGTTTAGCAGAGTGATGGCGTTCAGGGGAAAAAAATTGTCCTCGTGTCTAGTTGTTCTGGTGTGCAGTGCTCTATAGCGTCATTTTGAGGGAAGGAGTTGAAACAGTTTATGTCCAGGATGTGTGGGGTCTGTAGATATTTTCACAGCCCTCTTTTTGACTCAGGGTGCAGGATGCAGGTCCTCCATGGAAGGCAGATTGGTAGTAATTGTTTTTTCTGCAGTCCTAATTACTCCCTGAAGTCTCTGTCTGTCCTGTCGGGGTGCAGGTGATAGACTCATTATTAGTAGCTTGTGACTCTTGGATGTTTTGACACTGTCTTGAGAAACCCCTGAAAGATGCAAAACTAAGCAAGCTGATCGCTTCCAATATTTTACTTTTTATTCCCAAAATCGAGGTAGAGGTTAAGAAGTTTCAAGATTATATTGTTTTATGTGGAGTCTAGATTAAGTAGGGTGTGAACGCAGCCTGAGTTCTATCAGATCTATGCCAATTTTCCTGTCCTGGAAACCAAATGAAGTATCAAAATCCCCCAGAAAAAGCCAATATATTCTCCACAACGCCCAAGAGACAAGAGACAGACGATGTTTCTTTATGGTATTTTAATAATTGAACAAAGCTCCAGCTCTTACCCTTTCAGAATACAAAATGACCGAGTTGGAAGGGACTTTGGAGGTCTTCTAGTCCAACCCACTCAAGCAGGAGATCCATTTCAGACAAACGGCTGTCCAATCTCTTCCTAAAGGCCTTCAGCGATGGAGCATCCACAACTTCTGGAGGCAAATCATTCCACTGGATCAAGGGTCTTTGAACTTGAGTTTTAAGACTTGTGGACTTCAACTCCCAGAATTCCTGAGCTAAGACGACTGGAGGAGGAATTCTAGGAGTTGAAGTCCACAAAAGTCTTAAAGCTGTCAAGTTTGAAGACCCCTTCGACTGGGTTGTTCTGTCAGGAATGTTTCACACCAAGAACTGGAAGATTCGCCATCCGAGTTGTCTCCGGACACCGGCTCTTGCGTTCACACGATCCGCCCCAATCTAGCCAACCACGTTTTTGGCGAGGATGATGATCAAGCGCATGGTAAAGCAGCATACAACCCAGCGCCACGTGCAGCCTCACTTCCTCCACCCCGCCGCTTCCGCCCAGCAGAGCGCCCCAATCAGAGCGCCATGCCTTGCCAACTCGGCCATGCCATTGGCTAGGTTTCCTCCGCCCGCCTTCGAAAGAGGCGCGGCTTCTGATAGGATGAGGCGGGGACGGAGTTCATTGGCTCGCCGTGCGCTGTTCGCGAGAGCTCGAACGGCGGGCCGTCCATCCCGCCGAGCGGGCGGGGCGTAAGGGCGCGCGGATCCCGATTGGCCAGAGCAACCCAGCGGGGGCGGGGAAAAGAGCGAAGAGCTCCCTCAACCTCCCTCTTTTCGGCTCAGGCGGAGACTCGAGCTAGGCGCTGGGAGCGTGAGGTGGGGTTTTTTTTCTCGCTGCAGCTGAACATCCGGACAACTCCGCCGCCATTATGGTGAAGCTCGCTAAGGTGAGACGCGCGGGCCTAGCCTGAGAGGAGGAGAATGGCGGCGGCGGCCTTAAAACAGCCAGGCTATTGAGGGGCGGCGGGAGAAGGTGCGGGGGGTTAACAAGGGCGGGTAAACTCGGGCGGCCTTGAGCGCGCGCGCGCGCGGGGCGACGGTTTCTAGGCCTCCCGCGCGCGCGCGCAGTCCATGAAGAAAGCAAAGCGGTGACGATGATAATTAGAAACGGTTTAAGCGGCCGCCCGCTTAATTTTTTTTTCTTCCTCCTCCTTCAATTCCTTTCCTCGCGCTTACTTTGAAGCGTTTCTCGGGCGCCCGCACGCGTTCGGCGGTTTCTAGGCACCCCCCACCCCTCCACGCATCGGACCGGCGATTTGAGAGAACGCGCGCGCGCTTGCCTGCCGAGAACGGTTTCTAGGCGCCCGGCCTGCCGCCCGACGTCGCCGCTCCTACGCACGCGCAGAGAAGCTAAAAAAAAAAAATCCCTCCCGTATTCCTTGGCGCGCGGGTTTTCCGCTCGCGCGCGCGCGCGCGCCGTCCGACCACGTGACCCCTACTCCTTTCCGAGAACACGTGAAAGGAGGGAGAAGCCGCGATTCCTCGTGGGTGGCTGGATGGAGGCGCACGTGGAGCCCTCCTCGGGCCAGGCCGCGGTCCTAGGGATCGCCCACCCGCCTAGGCTTCGGGACACCCCCCCACCCCACCCCTGATCTGCCCTTTTGAAAGGGAACCCGGGCGGGAAGTCGGGTGGCTGCCCACGAGGCCGAGACACGGAGGCCCGACTGGCCGGGCCCAGCTTGGCTCCCTCGAAGTTGTTGCCCCAAACCCCCCACCCCACCCGCGGGTGACCTAAACGGGCTGCCCCGTGGGGCGCCTCTGCTTACCCTAACTTTTAAGTCAACCTCAAAGCGGGGGCATCGAGGTAGGCCGGATCGTAGACTTGCCTCGGGTTTCCCCGCAGCCCTGATTCCCTAAGGCCTTTCCTGGGGTTTGTGCGGAGCTTTCGGTGGGTAAAGCACGTGCATAACAGGGTGATCGAATAAGTTGGAAGGGGACTTTGGGGGGGGGGTCTTCTATTCCAACCCCGTGTTCAAGTAGTTGATCCTGTGTAGAATAGAATAGATACTGGAATGAAGAATAGAGAGTAGAATAGAAAACGGAGTTAGAAGGGACCTTGGAGGTCTTCTAGTCCAACCCGCTGCTTAGGCAAATGGTTGTCCGATCTCTTCTTTAAAAACTCAAGTGAAGCACCCACCACTTCTGGTGGCAAGCAGTTCCTCTGGTTAGTTGTCCTCACTGTTAGGAAGTTTCTCCTTAATTCCAGGTTGCTTCTCTCCTGGATTAGTTTCTGCCTTCAGATGCTTTGGAGATGGAAGATGCTATGTCATGTCGTCCCCAGTCCTTTTTATTAAACTAGACATACCTAATTCCTACAACTGATTGCCTCCAGTCCCCTAGTTATCTAGGTTGCTGTTCTAGGTCTTCTAGTCCAACCCCCTGCTCAAGCAAGGAAACCCTGAAATCCATTTCAGACAAATGTCCAATCTCTTAAAAACCTCCAATGTTGGAGCCCCCACAAGAGTGTTCCCCGGGGGGGGGGTTATTCCTTATCACATAAATACAGTTTGCTCAATGGAAGATTCCTTCTCTATCTTCAGCAGAGTTCAACTCATTTAATCAAGATTTTCTTTCTTTGTATTGGCGTCTCAAAATTGGTGTCTCTATACTGTACCCTGATACCATCCATATCGGAGACTTGAAGACTTCAGCATAGCAAACTGAGAGACAAAAGAATCTGATTTATTTAGATACAAATGAACTGTAGTAAGAATGCAGAATATTTCAGTTTGAACCATTTCAGGTGGTGAATCTTGCAGAAAACCCATTTCTAGTACGAAATTTGAGTGTTTTGAGCACTGGGAGACTTTGAAATGGAATATCTCACGAAGTTTCATCTTGAAACGGTTTTGAGATTAAACTTTTTCAAGAGTTTGCAATGCATCATTTTTGTTCGCAACTAAAATTCACAATCTAACGATTTCTGATCTTTCTGTTTTAGGAGGCTGATACAAATTCTGCCAAATAGACACCCAACCATTTGTCACTCATGCTATGAAGCACTTAGTGTGATTGAAAAAAAATATAACTTCAGTGCTTTAGATTTTAAGGATGAGGCAGCCCAGCAAATTCAAATCATGAAATATCCTTCAAGATAGTAGGACAAATAAAATATCTGAAAACTAATCATTGCAGAGTGAAATATTGGTGGAAGACTCATTTATCAGCAAAACCTATTTGCAATTCCAAATACTTAAATCATTATATGATAGGACAATACATATAAAGGTAGTCCTTACTTACCGACTGCTTAATCAGCAACTGTTCAAAGTTACAACAGCACGGAAGAAGGTTTTCAACTAGTCCCTAAATTAGTGCCCATTTTTGCATCATAACTTTGTAACATTCACAGCCAATTTCCAGCGAGCAAAATCAGTGAAGCAGGATCCAGTGTGGGTCAGGAACCAGTACTTGGGCCGGAGCCCATCCTCGGGGAACATCTCTGACCATGGGCTCCAGCAGGGGCCTGAAAGCTCAAGATAAAATCTGGGGATCTGGGTGACTGACCCGGATTGGGTCCTGCAGCATTATCCTGGGACACATATATTAGTCAAAATCGATGATGCTGGCGAGAAACCACAAATCACGGTTGCATGTTACATTTAACAGCCATGGGCGATTCACTTAATGACTGCTACTGGAATTGACAGTAAGTGGGCCCAGTTACTTAAGCTTCACTTAACTACCACGTTGCTTAGCGATGGAGTTTGCAGCCCCTGTTACTCAGTAAAGACTGAAATACCTGGCTAGCTGTAGGTATTTTAGATCATGGGTATCCAACCTTATTGGCTTGCCTAGACCTCACTGCATCAAGAAGGGTTGTCTTGGGTTACCTATAAAATATATACTCGATGTATATAAATCATGTAATGTTACAAGTTTATGATTTTGTGCCAGACCCGCCAAATTCCAGATGATGAGAAAAGACCTCACGTATTTTTTGTTTTGCAGAATGTTAAAAATCAGCCTAAGCAAAAGAAAATGACTACCCTTCCCCCAAAGGAAATTGATGACAGTGATGAAGAAGATTCATCAGAGGAAGAGGAGAGCAGCGAGGAAGAGGTGAGAACCATTGTGTGGTGAAGGTGCTGTACTAGGAGCAGCGATATGAGTACTGGTACAGCCTCAGCCCTGGAAGTTAATTGGAGGACTTTTGCTCTGTCTCCCAAGTTCAGTCTTCTGCACAAGAGTTATCGTTGTGGGTGACAAAGAATAATAAGACGGAGGGCTCCGGACACAGCTTTGAGCTTCCAAACAATCTTGGCCTTAAATCCATTTCACGTTATATTAGAAACACGATTGGAATTGAAAGCTGCTCCTGTTTCTTTGTGCCTCTCTCCCTCCCTCCCCCAACGTGGCTTGAACCTGTTAAATCTGATAAAAGCACAGGTAGTTTTCAATGACTGGAAATGGAAGTCGAGGTATCCACATAGCCCGAAGTACTTTTCTCGCCTTTTTTGTGATGCTCTTTAGCCCAGCCCGTTCATTTGCTGGAAATCCGCAAAAAAATAACCTGCCGTAAAACATCATGTGACCACATGCTTCCACGATGGATAACTGATCACACGATGGGATCGCTGTAATCATTTATGGTGATAGGGGGCTTTATTAACCGTGAACCCCCATTGTGTGACCATTGTAACTTCACACAAGTGTAAAATGAGGGGTTATAAGTTATAAGGACTGCCTGTAAATGAAAATATACAGTTTATATGGATAATGATTGTTCCCTAAATGGAATGATGGTTGCACAGTAGTTTTTTCCCTGCTAGGTTATACTTTTTAGCTTAAAAATAATTAACTGAAGCTACTTCCTTAGTGGATTTTAATCCCTATTTCCCTTATTTCGGGGGCTCCGCCTATTGTGATGCGTTTTCTCCCTAGATGCTTGCTCCTAAGAAAGCCGCTACCCCAGCAAAAGCAGCTGCTCCCAATAAAAAGGCAGCAACTCCCGCAAAGAAGGCGGTAGCTACTCCGGCCAAGAAGGCGGCGGCTCCTCCGGCAAAGAAGACGCCTGTCCCTGCCAAAGGAGCCAAAAACGGGAAGAATGCAAAGAAGGAAGAAAGTGAGGAGGAAGAAGATGAGGATGATGAAGACGAGGATGAGGATGAGGAGGAAGATGATAGCGAGGAAGGTAAGTTGAACGTGCTAAACAGGAGGGCCCTGTTTGTAAATGGTTTTGTTTTCTGCCCTATCCAGAGTCCCCCGGAGTTGAGTGGTCAGTACACTGAAACAAATAAATGGCAATGCAGGCGCTCCTTGACTTACGATCACAATTGAGCCCAGGATTTCTGTTGCTAAGTGAAACATTTCTTAAGTGAGTTCTGCCCCATTTTACAGCATTCCCTGCCGCATTCATTACATCCCTGCTTAGTCACAAGGTTGTTGCAGGAATCGCTTGTCCCCAGGATAGCATCATGTTCCCAAGTGTCCACATTTTGATCACATGACCACGGGGAATGCTACGACGGTCATAAGTATGAACAAAGTCCCCTTTTCTAGTGCCGTGGTAACTTTGAGCAGTCGCTAAAAGAACTGCTGTAAGTCAAGGACAGCTTGTATCAATATTCCTTACGTTTGGCGCTCCCAAGCCCACGTCTTCTGGAAAACATCTTCCCACAAATGTACTTAGTAGGGAGTCCCTGGTTGTTGTTTGTTTGTTTTTTCCCACCCTTTTTCAAAAGGAGGGTCAATTTGTTAAATGTAAGCTTTTATCAGTTGATTGACTTAAGAACTAATCTAATTAAAACTGCTAATACAGATGAATCTGAGGAGGAACCTGCCGCTGTGCCGGTGAAAAAACGGGTCGCCCAAGCACCTCAGAAGAAGCCTGTAGCTCCTGCCAATCTGAAGCAACTGGAGGAGGAGGAGGAGGAGGAGGACGAAGAGGAGGATAGCGAAGATGAAGGTACGTCTCCTTGAGAAATGCGCGGCTTCCCGAGTCTAACAAAAGCTACGAAGAAGGGCTAGCCGGCCAAAGCGGATTCCACAAGACTTCGCGCTCCTTTGCTTTGCAACAAACCCGACT
Organism: Pseudonaja textilis; assembly: GCF_049901715.1. NCBI lineage: Eukaryota > Metazoa > Chordata > Lepidosauria > Squamata > Elapidae > Pseudonaja > Pseudonaja textilis. Next base: position 90,053,417 of record NC_141993.1, read on the forward strand.
ACAACTGAATTGGGTTGAACGAAGGGGAGAGCAGTTAAATTTAGGAAATTAGCAGGGAGGGCAAGGGGGACTTATTGTGAAAAGGGGTGGTAGGAAAACATCAGCACAAGTGATGAGTTTTGGGACTTAATACTGATCCGGTGATGTCTCGTGTAAGATCTGATGTGTTGATCCCGCCCTTAAGTCAAATTACAGAAAAGGAGTAGCTCTTAAACAGGTTTTTTTTTTTTAATTGTCTTGAGTTGAGGGGAATTTTAGAATGGCAGCCGATGAGCCTACAGGTAAGTCCTCGCTTTTGAGGGCTTACGTCATTTCATTCAGTGACCATTCAAAGTCACAACAGCACAGAAAAAAAAGTTACATATGGGCGTTTTTCGCACATACAACGTCCCCATGGTTACCTGATTAAAATCTGGATGCTTGGTAACGGGACTCCTTATTTATGACGGTCGCAGTGTCCCGGGGTCATGCAGTCACATTTTGTGACCTTCTGACAAGCCATGGCGAATCCAGATTCACTTAACCGTGTTACTACTTTAAGGGCTGCTATCATTTGCCTAACAGCTGTGTCAAGAAAGGTCATAAAATGGTTCAAAACTCACTTAACAACAGAAACTGGGGGCTCAATTGTGGTTGTAAGTTGAGGGTCACCTTTATGTTCTTCCGCTTCTCTCTTTATGTCTATAGAGATTCTCGGTCATCCAGGTCACAGTTGTCCCAAAGGTGCTATTTTTTCAGGAGGCAACTGGACTTTCTGTTTTTTCTTTGAAGACATTTCTCTTCTCATCCAAGAAGCTTCCTCAGCTTTGAGTGAGTGTGAGGAATAGAAGGATTTACGCTCCTTTATCTGCCTTCATACTTACAAGAGTATAAATCCTTCCATCCCCCACCGTCCGTTCAGAGCTGAAGAAGCTTCCTTGGATGAGAAGAGAAATGTCTTCGAGAGAAAAACCAGTTATCTCCTCGGAAAAAAAAAAAGGCACCTTTTGGGACTCCTCTCTTGACATTAATTAGGATTGGCAGGGCGTTTTCGGGAGGGGAGGGGAGGGGTTAAGCCAAAGATGCCAGAGAGAGGTGAAGGAGAAGGTGATCCTTGAGAATTGGCCTCTTCCACGGCCCTTCTGTTCCGGCTCCAGAGTCAGAAAACGAGCCCATGGAGACCACTCCAGCGAAGGGGAAGAAAGCTGTGCCAGCAAAGGCAACCCCTGCCAAGGCAGCTCCAGCGAAGGAGGATTCTGAGGAAGAAGAGGAAGACTCTGAGGAAGAGGACGAGGAGGAAGGGGATGAAGAGGAGGAGGAGGAGGAGGAGGAGGAGGACGAGGAGGAAGGTGAGTTCACCTGTCCCGCTGCTTTTGCATGAAGCCCAAGGTGGATTTTCTTTTTCACCCCAAACTGGAAATGATGATTTCTCGCTGAACTGATGTGGTCCAAAATCACACATGAGCAAATCCTCAAGATAGTCAAGTCCTGATCCAGTGCTACTTTTGGGGACTCTTTGTCTTGCGGGCTTTTTTCCTGTATACATGAATTTAAAAAAAAAAAACAAAACACCTGTTTGCCTTTTTACTCCCCAGACGCTCTTCCCGGAAAACGAAAGAAGGAATCAGCCAAGCAAAAAGGTGCCCCGGATGCCAAGAAGAAGAAAACAGAAGGTGAACGCCCTCTGCAAGACCCCATACCCCCCCCCCCAACAGAATTGCTAATCATTACTTCTCTCTTCATTAAATCCTTAAATTGGCTTCGGATATTTTAATCATCCAATTCTTGACGTCCCTGAAAGTTTCAAATAGGCGACAAGACATTCTAAGTTCAGGAACAGCAGTAGCATTTTGGGCTTCTGTCCCGCCCCATAGCCCTTTACAGCCCTCTCTGGGCAGTTTACAGTGGGAAAACGTCGTTTGCTTATTTCCCCCAACAATCCGGCTCCTCATTTGACCGACCTCAGAAGGCCCCATCAGGATCGAACTCCTGGCAGTAAGGCAGAGTCAGTCTGCAATATGCACTTCAACCATGGTGCCATCAGGGCCTCCTGTAAAGGTAGGAGGGTGAATCATTAGCCCCAATCGTTAGGTTCTTGCTGGTCTGCCCCCAGTATATAAATTATTGTTAGGGATACACCCTAGCAGAATCTGCACGGCAGTCAGGCAGGCATAATATGTGAGATAAACGTTTTTGTAGCTTGCACTCAATAAAACATACACTGTGCTAGTTAAATAGTTTATTCCAGCAAGAGTTACAGCATAGTCAAAAACAGTCCATATACCGTATTTCCCCATGTATAAGCACCCCCTTTGTATAAGCCACCCCCCCAATTTTTGGACTGTGAAGTTTTGAAAAAAATATTTTATTAGAGAAACAAGTTATGAAGAAAGAAAATTTACAAAGAAACAAAATTCGACGTCTAGATCTACAACTTCGGTCATGACGCCGAAAGCGGTGCGGGCGACGCTAGCAATCTACGCATCGGAACGAGAGTAGGAACGAAGCATTCAGGCTGATGCCTAGCGTATGCATTTCTATCGCGTACTCGCACTCGTAATCGTATCATCATGTACAATTTTTACAAAAAAGTATAGCATACTGCTGGAAAACCAGTTTATTCCTACTTTATTATTTTATGCATTTTTCACGTATAAAAAGTGTACCTGCTTTGTATATGCCACCCCCCTACTTTTGGGGCTTGAAAATTTTGGAAAAAAGGGGTGGCTTATACATGGGGAAATACAGTATCATTCACTAGTTCAGTCCAACCGGGGATTATTCAGTTGCAAAGTCCAGTGTTGAAAAAGAGGTCAGTAAACTTACAAATATCAGTCCAGTAATATATCTCCTGGCAGTAGAGAGATGAAGAAGTCAAACCTCCTTTCTTCCTTCAGCAACTCAGCAGTAGGGAAAACACGCAGTTAACAAACCATCAAACCAGCAATTAGCAGGAATCGTCAGGTTCTCTTGCTCCCTCTTATGGCGGTTTCACAACCGCACCCAAAATTACATGCTTTGCAGTTTAAAGTGACACACACTTAAACTTACTATCATAGTTTATATGTATTATTTTACCCAAACTATGTTAGGTAACCTTGTTATTCCTAACAATTGTCCCTCAGAGCAGGGGTCCCTAACTTGTGGGCCGTGGCCCACTAGCAATCCACAGCCTATTCTCAGCCGGGCCACATGAGTGGCTGGCTGGTCCATGCATGCAGATCCCTACTCTCAGATGTTGCAGGCACCTGCCCCTCCCACAAAAGCATCCCCCCCCTCTTCCCCCACAGCTCCAGGCCACCAACGTGGAAAGGTTGAGGAACTCTATTAGAGGATAGTACAGGTAGTCCTCAAATTACAGCAGTTTGTTTGGAGACCGTTCAAAGGTACAACAGCACTGAAAAAAAAGAGACAGACATTTTTCACGTTTATGTCCATTGCTGCATCCCCATGGTCACAAGATTTACACTCAGACGCTTTGGCGACGGGCACGTACTTGGCGACAGTGGCAGCGTCCCGGGGGGGGGTCACGTGACCCACTTTTGTGGCCTTTTGACAAGCCAAGTCAGCGGGGAAGCCAGATTCACTGAACAAACCGTGTTTAACAATCAACTGCGCTGAATTCGCTTAACGAATATAGAAAGAAAAGCTGTAAAATGGGACAATGGCTCCCTTAACCAATGTCTCCCTTTGTGACAAATTCTGATCACCGTTAACAATCGTAAGTCAAGGGCTACGTGTAATTCCGCATTGCTGTCCTGCTTTTCCCAAAAGTTGCACGTTGGCTGTATAAAACAGGCCAAAGTAGCAAGGAACACGGAGTTTTTTTAAGAAATGTCCCCTGCGTCTTTCCACCAGCACTTCCTGCTAATCCTGGGGGTGCCTTAGCAGATGCCTTGACCTCCCCTTCTTTCCCTCTGCAGAGGCCGCCTTCTCTCTCTTTATGAGTAACCTCAATGCAAGCAAGAACTTTGAAGAGCTCAAGGCCGCCATCAGAGACTTCTTCGCCAAAAGGGACCTTCAAGTCCAAGAAGTCAGGATTGGCAATTCAAGGTAAGAACTTCACCAAGTGGGAAATATTGGGGGAGGGGGGGTGTTTCTTCCTTTAAAAATGTAAAAATTTAACTTTAAAGCTACCTTTCCGAACCTCGTGGATCCTAGAGGCGCGGGGATTGTACCTTGGGTTTTGCAGACATTCCGTTGCCGAATGAAAAATGGTTTATACATTTGTAAATGCCATAGACTTATGGGAGGTGGCTAATTTAAGTCAAAAAAAAAAAAAAGGCTTGGAGCTTACCAAAGAGTACAAAACTGGGTGGAATGAACTGGTAGAAACCAGAAATGTGTTGAGATGGGGTTAGGGGTAAAAATGGACTTGGAGTTATAATTGATTGCAAACTGAACATGAGTGAACGGTACAGCGTGGCTGCTTTAAAAAAAAAAAGGCTAATGCAGTTTAGGCTTCTATCCACAAAATGCAGCTTCCAAATAATGAGAAATAATGATTTTATTATGTTCTGCAGAGGGGCCAGAATCATAGAGGCTGGAAGGGACTCGGGAGGTCTTCTAGTCCAGGGGTCTGCCTGGGGAATTACGGGAGTTGAAGTCCTCCAGGCTTAAAAGTTGACAAGGTTGGAGACCCCTGTTCTAGTCCAATCCCTGCCCAAGGCAGGAGTCCCTATATGCCATCTTAGTCAAAGGGTTGTCCAAACTTTTCTTGAAAACCTTCGGCAATGGAATGCCCACAACTCTTGGGAGGGAAACTCTTCCACTGATAAAATCGTCCTTACTGTTAGAAAACTCCTCCTTAGTAACCAGGTAGCATCTGATAAGCTTTCCCCCATTGCTTCTCGACCTTCCCTTGAGTGCTTTGGAGAGAAAAAACCCACCACTTCTCTGTGACGGCCATTCAAGTCCTGGAGGACAGCGATCCTTGTCACGCCTAATCCTCCTTTTTGTTAGAGTAGACATACCTAGTTCCCTTAGCTGTTCATCCCACGGTTTAGCCTCCAGATTACTGATCACCTTTGTTTCACTTCTCTGTACTCTTTTCTAGAGCTTCAGCATCTTTTTTTTTTTTTTTTCGTACGAGGACCAGAACTGGCACTGGACAGTTCTGGGGCCTCATTGCAAATTGCCTTTCATGATTGGGGTGTTTCTGTGTTTATACAGATATTATGTCCCTTTTGAAAGCGTCTACTTGTTGATGGGGTAATCTGGGAATAGAGGTTTGAGTTAAAGCAGCAGGCATTGAACAAATGAGCGGGCCAGTGAGAGAGGCATCCCTTAGGTCTAGCCCCACCCATCTTGTTTACAAGAGACAACCAAATACCAGCGTGTAATTGCAAAGGTGCTCAGATATGGTTCAATTGCTCTACTGCATTTATGAATTAATGCCTGTAACCTTACAATCTCTCGAATCCTGCCAGCGTTCCGATTTAGGAATATTGTTTTAAATACTATGACCTTCTATTAATAATAGTACTCTTGAAAGCTTCCTGATTAGCAGTATGAATACATGAGTACATCTTTTGGCTTGCCAAGCACCAAGCACTTTTGTAAAATTTCTTGGTTTGTATGGCTCTTCAGAAATACTCTGGCTGCATTTCAGAAGGCAAAAAAAAAAATTCCGGTTGGATCGTCTTCTTTTAGTTTTGGGGTGTTCATGCTTGCATTATGCCCAGTCTCTTGTGTGCTTCTTTTGTGGAGATGGTGGAATGCATTTAGAAGCATACGGTCTGCTAAGATTCAGTATTTATGTGCCCTGTAGGTACATTTTGTGGCCTGGTGAGTTTTTTTGTGTCTGTCCCTTTAGCACTTTAAGTAATAGGACATTACAAATGACAAGAACGATGCAACCAAAGTAGAGGTCCAGCTATCTTAATTTGCTTGAAACTGGGTAGCAGTTCCACTTGAGAAAGCAATCATGTGTGCTGAGTGCTTTTTTTTTTTTTTTTTAAACTGAACATCTTTCCTTTGTCATGCAGGAAGTTTGGCTATGTCGATTTCTCCTCCGAAGCTGAACTGGATAAAGCACTCAAATTAAGCGGGAAAAAACTGATGGGCCTGGAAATGAAACTAGAAAAAGCAAAGAGCAAAGAGAGCCTTTGGGAGAATAAAAAAGGTGAGCGGTAGTATAGTTCACATATTTTGTTTGGCAGCACCGTATATATATACACCATGTCCCTGATGCAGCAATTAAGGCCGTAGTAATTCAGGCATCAGACGAGAAACTGGGAGAAGAAGGTGAGTTCTAAGTCCTACCTTGGGCAGGAGCCCAGCTGGATGACCTTAAGACAATCCCATTCTAGGAAGGAGGAGGCCAGGGCAAACCTCCGAACACTCTGTCCAAGGACAGGGCCCTAGGCAGTGCTAGGAGGCAAACCCAACTCAAGGTGCAGCAGAGACACACTCAAGAGGTTAACCTTAAAAAAAGGTAAAAAAACCCCTTGGGTCCCAGATTGAGATGAAGTTCCACTAAAAAGAACAGGAAAATATATTCACCGGCTGGAAAAAATTTACCCTTCCAGCCCAGCGGTGCCTATTCTGGTAGCTACTAAGCCTTGAAGAACTTGGTCAGATAGCAGGGTTATCCATGGATGTCCTGCTGAAATTCTGTATGTCTGTGACTTTTTCTTTTTCTTTTTTTTTTTTTGGTGGCCAGTTTTTTCTTTGAATAAGTGGCAGTTTTGATTGACTGGTTGGCCAGCAGCGTGCCAATGAAATGGCCTAAATGTTGTAATATGCGGTGGGGTTTTTTTTTTTTTTTTTCTCCTAGAGAGAGAAGCAAGGACCATTTTCGTGAAGAACCTCGCTTACAGTGTCACCCAGACTCAACTGTATGATGCCTTTGATGAGGCCATTGAGGTCAGGCTGGTGTCCAAGGACGGGAATAGCAAAGGGTATGTTGCTCTTAAGAAGGCGCCCAGTCTGTTTCTTTTATTTCTTTGTAATGAGATTCGTGCCGCTTTCCCTTTTTTAAAAAAAAAATAGTTCAAAGGCATTCTGTCATTGTAATCACATCCACGTAACGGTGAAAGTCTTTGTTTTTAAAATCTCCGTGTAGATGTAATTTATTTTGGAGTTCCTGTGGCCATTCTGCTAAAGATTAACTATGCAAAATCGAGCTAGAAGAGAAACCATACCACCCGACAGATCAACTAGTTGTGAAACTAAATGAACATTTATTTATTTATTTTGGATATGGCACAGAGCAGATGTATAACAGTAATAAAATTATATAGAACCAGCACATCATAATAGGGTATGTTAGACACGTAGTCAATGTTGTAAGATTTGGAGAATTCAATAAATTATATATTAGTTATTAGGTTAAATTTTATGTCGATTCATAAGAATACAATAAGCGTTCTTCATATTAACATCTAGGCCAAAATGAACCCTGAAATTCCTGAAATGAACCCTTCATTTCATTTTTAGGGAAGATCCCTAAAAATTACTCCTATTTGTTGAATTAGCTTAATAAAAGCCAAACCTGAAGGAACAACCTGAATTAACAACTGCTCTTGGAAGTTAGCTTAGGAATACAGGTAGTCCTTGACTTATAACAGTTCATTTGCTGACTGTTCAAAGTTTTACAGCACTTGGGAAATGGGGACTTTTCATACTTAGGAGCATTGTGTCCCAAGGTCATGTGATCCCCTTTTGCGACCTTCCGACAAGCACAGTCAAGAGGGGAAGCCAGATTCACTGAACAACCATGTTACTAATCCGTTGCAGTGGTTCATTTAACGACCGTGGCAAGGGACGTTGTAAAAACGGGGCAAAACGAAGCCTCTTGCTTAGCCATAGGTATTTTGGGCTCGGTTGTGGTCGAAAAGTCGAGGGCTACCGGTAGGAGCAGGGAAGCCGCTTCTTCTTAACAGGGCTTCCCCAAACCAGCCTTTGACAAAGCCGTTCCTTCCCTTTCGTTCCAGGATCGCCTACATCGAATTTCAAAGTGAGGCTGATGCAGAGAAAGCCTTGGAGAAGCAGGGGATGGAGATCGACGGACGCCCCATTGTCCTCGACTACGTAGGTGAAAAGAGCCATCAGGATAGCAGGAAACCCGGCAAGGGAGCCGCCTCAGGTAAGAGGCCCAGGTGGGATCCACTCAGGGTGCCCAAAGCTGCCTCTACTGCGGAGAGAGGCCTCCAGAATAAATTAACCAGGCAAGGGGGGAACACTTTGGTTTTCATTCACCCAAGGAGAACCCTTGGTTTAGCGATAGCACTTGAGACTTAACGTGCTAGTGGTGCGGTGGCCTAGAGGTGAAGCTCTCACCTCACAATCAGGAGGCTGTGAGTTCGATCCTAGGTGGAGGTAGGTATTTCTCTCTCTGGAAATGCATAATAAGAATATATCTGCTGGGGGGAAAAAACTCCACATTGGCAACAAGAAGGGCATCTGGCCATTAAACACTCTTGCTAGCTCCGTTTGGTTGAGCAGGCTCCACCTCTCAAAGGATTACGGGGTCATTAAAAGAGGATGGTGACTTAAGACTTATATGTTATGACTCCCCTTCAAAATTCAAACGAACAAAGCAGAAAGCAGCCGTTTCACAATTAAATCAAACGGAAAGAAGTCTTACAAGATAACAGCTGGCAGAAACCACAGCATAAATCTTTACTCTGTCCGGCAAACCAGTCCTGGCAATAAATCTCCAGTCTCAGAGCTTCTTGCTGTAACCATCTTCTATTTTTTACATTTAACCACAAATTTTCCAAGTTCTCACCTCCACTAGAAGACTCTCAAAACTTCCCTGTCAGCCATTCCCGGCTGTTGATCAGATAAGGAACCAGAGGAGGTCAAAGGTCCTGACAATTCTAATACATCAGGTCTGTCGTCCTTTGTCACGTCCATCTCCTCATCCTGGTTATCAGTCCAATCAGTAAGCCAGGCCGGCTCATATTGTTCTGCCATGACCTCTTCACTTGAACTCATATCAGTCACAGGAGCTGAATCCAAGCCCGGAGCCACAACACATATACATACCGCATCACAGTGCTTTCCAGCCCCTCTCTAACCAGGTGAATCAGCCTCTTGTCCCAACACTCTGGGTCCTCATTTTACCCATCTCGGAAGGAGCAGCAGAATTAGCCTGCAGTACTGCATTCTAACCACCGCTTCGCTCCAGAGAAGACTTCTCCCACTATTCACTCGTTTAGGAACGGTTCACAGTTTCGACCATGATGAAAAAATAACTTTCCAATTCTTGCATCATATGTAGACCTTTGCAAGTCTGTCATGCCAAAGTAAGATCAAAATGAGCCCTCGGTGAGCCCTTCGTTCCTTCATGGTTAGAATACAGCACTGCAGGCAAACTGCCCACAGCCTAGAATTTAATCCTGACCGGCTCAAGGCTGACTCGGCCTTCCGTCCTTCCAAGATCAGTCAAATGGGGATCTAGATGACAGGTAAACCTCCAAGTGGCCTCAACGACCCTCTACAAGGATGCAAAGGACCAGCTGTCTGCAAGGAGTATAAATCCTTCCATTCTCCAACATCCAGTCATCTTTATTTCTACTTATATAAGACCAGAGAGTAACAAGTGACATTTCGTGACTTTTTTCCCTTCACGGAGCTGGGGTGGGGTGGGGTCACTTTGACACCCCCCATGTTGATGGTTTGGAGCAATATGCAAAAAATGCTTCTACATTGTTTAACCACCCAGAGAATTCTGTAAAGCATTACGGAGTGATATATGAGCCTGAGTGCTATTGCTAAAAAAAAGCACGGTTTCACTTAATGACCACTTAATAGCAGTAGCACTCAGACTTGTATACCGCTTCACAGTGCTTTTAGCACAGCCCTACTCTAAGTGGTTTACAGAGTCAGCCTCTTGCCCCCAGCAATCTGGCTCCTCGTTTTACCCACCTTGGAAGGATGGAAGGCAGCGGTGGGATTCACCCAGTTCGCATCCCTTCAGGAGAACCGGTGGTTAACTTTCTGAGCCGTTTGGTGAACCGGTTGTCGGTAGAACTCATTAGGAGAGAGGAACCGGTTGTTAAAAGTATTTGAATCCCACCACTGACGGAAGGCTGAGTCAACCTTGAGCCTGGGGTGGGATTTGAACTGCCAAATTGCAGGGGGCTGGCAGTCAGCAGAAGGTGCCCTGCGGTGCTGCACCCTAACCCTTGTGCCACCGAGGCCACGTTCGATATTGCAGTTGTCTCTGAAGTGAGGATGACCTGTATTAATTCTCAGTGGCAGACTGCTCTCAATTGGAAGTGTGGGGTTTGTTTGTTGGGGTTTTTGTTTGCACAGGGGTAGAATCCAAGACGCTGGTGGTGAACAACCTTTCTTACGATGCGACCGAGGAAAGCCTCCAAGAGGTCTTTGAGAAAGCGTCGTCCATCAGGATTCCCCAGAACAACCAGGGGAGACCCAAAGGGTGAGTAGGAGGAGCCCAGGCGGGAGGCGCTTGGCACGCTTGGGCCCCGCAGTTCCTCTGGTGACCCTCCTCACCCCCCCCCCACTTCCCTTGGAACAGGTATGCCTTCGTCGACTTCGCCACAGCTGAGGATGCGAAGGAAGCCATGAACTCCTGCAACAACACAGAGATCGAAGGCCGCACAATCAGACTAGAATTCAGCAACTCGGGCGGACAGAACAGAAATACAAACATGAAAGGGGGCTTTAGTCGTAAGTAAAAGGTTGGCTACCTTAACCTGGAGCATTAAAGAGGGCCCTTCCTTTCTCTCCGGGCCAGGGCTGATCATAGGTGCAGGCCGGCTTAAATAGGTGCAGGCTGGAGAAGGTCCGTTCGAGTCCCCACAGCCGGTCCTCCCCGTGTGTCTGGGAAGGCAGGTCGCTTAGCGCCCGGTCAGCCACCTCCCCCAGTGCCTGAGGGGCCTGAGACAGCGTCGTCCTCAGCCTCTGGCCTTTCTGAATACGCCAGGGGAGATGTGCCATCCCCATCAGACAGTCCCAGTTCCAGCTTCTCCAAACCACTCTTTTATCTCAGGGTGGAATTGATTTAAATCAACTCGATTTAAACCGTGATTTCTGAAGAGCCGCTGTCATGCAGCTCCTCCTCTGACCTGGCTATCGACTCACCGACAGTCCCAATATTGCAGAATCCACAGCCTCATACGCCACAAAACTAAGCTCCCATTTCCTACTGAATAAACTTAAATTGTTAATGTATCTCAAATGGAAAACTTATCTTTAGGTAGATTTTTTTTTTTTTACTCCAAAAGCATTTTATTAAGATACATTTGATTTAAAAAAAAAAATCCAATTTAAATCAAACAAAAGTTCAGGTTTTTTTTTTTTTTTAATCATCGATTTTTATCCACCCCACTTCCTTTCCTCCTGCCATTCAGAGCAAAGCAAAACCCTGTTTGTCAAAGGGCTGTCAGAGGAAACCACCGAAGAAACCTTGAGAGAGTCGTTCGATAGCTGCATTGGGGCGAGAATAGTGACTGACAGGGACACCGGCTCCTCCAAAGGGTAGGTGCGAGGCGAGCAGGGGGACGCTCGGGGCGCCAACTGCTGCAGAGGTCGGAAACCGCTTTTCCTTCTCAATGAGCTCCGTCCTGCTTTGTGCATTCAGTGGCAGGCCACGGATTCGCACGAGAAGAAGAGTAAACCCCTCGGCCCTGACACATACACACACACCCTCGAGAGTCTCCACCTCCTTGGGATGAATTAACTGTCACGGCTGCGGGACAACATGGTTACAAGGGCCTCCGGCCAGTTCGTCGCTTGTCAGGGAAATTCCAGAGACCGATATAGTGATGGGGACACATTTTGGGTGACCGTCCGCAGGGCTTTCGGCTGCGGCCTTTAAGGGAAGGAGGGGGGAGCTGCTCTTAAGTTTTTCTGAGGTCTTCTGCAGGAGGGGCAACCTAGCAGGTCTCCAGCCCAGCTTCTTGTAGCCCTGAGTTTGGTTTTGAAGGATCTCTCTGTAGGATGTGGGTCTCTCCTGCAGGAACCAACTGGGCGCCTCCTGAGCAGCCGGTTGTGCGAAGACGAGGAAAGGCTTTGTCCACTTCTGGATTTAGCTTCCAGCTCAGGCTTAACAAAACATCAGCCAGCTCATTTTGCGGCTACGCGGAAGGGGAGGGAAGGCAGTTGTGTATCCATGCTCTGCGTCGGCTGCCACCTGAATGCTGGCTTGTGCTGCGCTATGATATGGTGGCCAGACTGCCGTCACCTGCTTCAAGGTTGTCTGACATCAGAATGGGACAACACCCCACAGCCAAACTCTGCTGTGGGACAATTTAACAACCCCGTTTAATTATTTAAAATAAATATTCTACTTTTCTCCATTCCCATTCCATTCTGTCCCTACTTCCTCCCCTGCGTCCTTTCTTCAAGGATTCTATTTCACGCTTAACGACCATTGCAACCACCCCGAGTTCATGTGAGCAAAATTCAGGTGCTTGGCAACTGACTCACATTTGTGACGGTGGCAGTCTCCCAGGGTCACGTCGTCCCCTTCTCATGGGGAAGCCAGATTCACTCATCTGTGTTACTAACTTTTAACAACTGCAGCGTTTCACTTAACTGTGGCCCGAAAGGTTGTTAAAGTGGGGCAAAATTCACTGAAACAAATATTATCAACAGAAATTTTGGGCTCAATTGTGATGGTAAGTGGAGGACTACCTGTATAAGCTGCGCCGTGCCAATCTGTTCTAGTTTGTCTCCATGGGGACCTGGCCTTTTGAAGCTCTGGGCCAGTTTTAAGTTTCTGGGTGTCACCATCATAAAAGAGGACCTGACCTGGGGGGGCTCACATTGCAGCCCTGGTCAAAAGGGCCCAGCAGAGATTCTACTACCTGAGGCTTCTCAGGAAACAACAACTGGATGCAAAACTGCTGGAGACCTTCTACCGCTGCACCATAGAGAGTATCTTAACTTACTACATCTCTGTATGGTTTGCCAATTGCACAGGGGCAGATAGGAAAGCGCTCCAGAGGGTGAACGTCATTGCCCAGAGGATCCTGGGCTGCCTTCTCCCCTCTTTGGAAGAGCTTTAGAGCTCCCGCTGCCTTAAGAAAGTCCAAAACATCCTCAAAGATCCATCTCACCCTGGGAAGCCTTTTTTTGAACTATGACCACCTGGCAGACGGTACAGGATAATAATAAAAACCAGGACAGATAGGCTGGAAAACAGCTTCTATCCCAGGGCAGTAGCTCTCTTGAATTCTACTGTCTAGTGCAATATTAATCGAATATCAGGGGTTTTCAATTCAATGTGTGGAGTGTTAAGGATGTGTGTTTGTGTTTTATTTTCAATGTGCACTGAAGGTGGTGTTTGATTTCGCTGTACAAGGTGCAGTGACAATAGAAGTAAACTAAACTAAACTCTTCAGCACAACTGAAGAACAACAACAGCAGCTTCCCTCTCCGAAGTGTGTGCGTGTGAGTGTCTGTTTCCTGCCGTGACTCCTCTCTCTCTTTTTCTCTCTCTCTCAGCTTTGGCTTTGTGGACTTCAGCTCCACAGAAGATGCCAAAGCAGCCAAGGAAGCCATGGAGGACGGAGAGATCGATGGAAACAAAGTGACCCTCGATTTCGCCAAGCCCAAGGGGGCCACTCCCCGTGGGGGAGGCGGCGGCGGAGGTTTCGGCCGAGGCAGCAGAGGTGGACGCGGAGGCAGAGGCGGATTTGGAGGCCGGGGAGGAGGCCGGGGATTCGGAGGTGAGTATCCTTCCCTCGTACGATTCCACCGTTCATCCCAGGGCAGGGAGCGGCCCCTTGACGTGCATCCGTTCATTTAGTGACCGTTGGAATGAAGGTACAGCGGGTCCTGAAAAAGATGAATTGGGGCCCCTTTCTTGCCCTTCCCAGCAGTCACAGCACCCCCCATGATCCATCACGTGATCAAAATTAGGCCGTTTGGTTGCCGGCGTGTGTTTACGACCATTGCCACCTCTGGGGTTAGGTGACCGTCATTTGCGACCTTCCCGGCTGGCTTCCAACAAGCTCCACGGGGGAAGTTGTGTTCTGCACGATTCACTTTAACAATTGCAGGGACTCGCTTAGCAACCGTGGCCAGCAAGATTCAACGGGGATAGTTAGGGCTGCAGACCACTTCACACCCGTGGCCTGGACACTTTCAACTCCTCCCCTCTGGCTGCCACTATGGGGGCACTGCACACCGACAACAACTAGACACAACGAGTGTTTTTCCCCCTTGAAGTCATCACCGCCGATCGTCCAATTCCCACAGCACTTATTTCGTCCCTTAGGACGTGTAGTTGGGCTGCGTTGTTGTTGTTATCCTTCTCATCTTTCCTGTTAAAACTTTTTCCTTATAATTATTTCACCTTTGTTGTTTGCATCTACACTGAGAGCTTCTGCACTGGAGATAAAATTCCTTGTGTGTCCAACCAATCAAGGCCATCAATTGGCCCATAAAGAATATCCTGTATTCTGTTCTTCATTATTCTCTTCTTTCTATTTTCTCTTTTTTTTTCTGTTCTTTCATTTCTATTTCTGTTTGTTCTGTTCTTTCTCTTTCTCTTTTATTTCTGTTCTATTCTTTTCTCTTTGTTCTGTTATTTCTGTTCTTTCATTTCTATTCTGTGTATATTCTATGCTTTCTGTTCTATTTCATTTCTATTTCTATTTGTTCTCTTTCTAGTCTATATCCTAATGGGTCACAATTCACTTAACACCCACTTCGCTTAGCAACAGAAATTTTGGTCCCAATTGCGGTCCCTAATTCATGGACGACCTCACCCCTTTTCTTTCCTTCTTAGCTTTGAAGATTAGCCAAATTAACCCACTTTCCTTTTTATTTCATGGTTCCAGGCCGAGGAGGTGGCGGCTTCAGGGGAGGTCGAGGCGGCGGCGGCGACCACAAACCACAAGGAAAGAAGATCAAATTTGACGACTGAAGCGGGCGGGCGTTCCTTTGCATCCGAAAGGACTCTGGGGTTTTTAGTTGGGTCGCCTTGAGAGATGACAGAGCCTTCCGAGGACATTCCAAGACACGCCGCAGTCCCCGAGGAGCCTCTCCGAAGGCTCCCCTCCGCGAAGAAAAACAGCCAACCGACTGCCTGGCCGCGCATAAGAACTTTTTTTAAAAAGCAACAAGAAATGTGGGAGTTGACCCTGTGTCCATGTATTTCCCCCATCCGAATTTATAACGTTTTACCCATGTACAAAATTTAACTTCCTTATACATTTCTGTAGGCTTTTTTCTTGGGTTTTTTTCCCCCATCCCCACCCCCCCTTGCTGTAAAAATGCAAAATGTTTTATCATTTGTGTCTCGGCAAAACTGTCTAGGACAGATTAAAGGGCCTAAACGGAGCCTCCACGTGTGTTTCGTTGAAGCCGTTGAGTTGGGGCTCTCGGATATCGTCCTCGGCGTGTGCGGTTTCAGCTCAGCATCTCGGCTGATTTTGAACAGTCCGGTGCGGTGCAGCCATGCTAGGCCTTCCTCAGATTTTACTCAGGCAGACCTTTGGCTCCAGCAAAGAATATTTGTAGCTCAGGGTTGACATGAGGGGTGGGGTCCTTGGATACCGTCTGAGCTTGGTGGTTTTCTGGCAGACTTTTCATTACCCAACTAGGTAACAACTTCAGTGTTCGGAAGGATGGGGATTTGCAGAGGAGGAGAAAGAACTGTTGGGGTCCTTGGTAAGTTCCTTGTGCTTTGCTTGCAGAGGTTTCACTATCCAATCAGCTACAGTCTTCATCCTACTAGGATGATACCTCATTTGGGTAATGAAACATCTGCTAGAAAACCTCTCCGGAGGCTTTTAGCCACAGCCTTTGAGATGAACACCCTGGACTGGGGTGGGATTGTGAATGGGTTTCCGGTAAAATCGCAGGCTACAGGAACCCTTTGCACCACTCAGGCATCCCTGAGTCCCCAGGTAAACGTCCCAAGTGGCCTCAATGACCCTCTCAAAGGATGCAAAGGACCAGCTGTCTGCAAGGAGTATCAATCCTTCCATTCCTCACCATCCAGTCCTTTTTATTTCTACTTAACGTAAGAGAATAACAGTGAAAAAACTGGTAGTGCCTCTGTCCTTTAAGATTACAGATAACTGGTAGTTTAGTGACCGTTCAGAAATCACAACGGCACTGGAAAAAGTGACATGACCATTGATCCCGCGACAATTGCAATATCCCCATAGTCGCATAATCAAAATCTTGACAATTGACTCGTATTTTATGACCATTGCAGTATCTTGGGGTCACGTGGTCCCCTTTTGCGACCTTACAAGCAAAAAGTCGATGGAGAAACCAGTTTCTCTTCCAACAACCAGGTTACCTCTGCCTACCAGCATCCATCAGTATTTTGGCTAGCGTCCTGTTGGTGTGTGAGAGAGTTGAGAGCTGTTTGGAAACTGAAGCAGTATTTGCTGTGTGAGCAAGAAGGAAACAGCAAGGAGCCTGGGTGTGGCTTAGCTCAACTGTTCTGTACTAAAGCTGCTTGGTGCTCAAACTGAAACTCTTCTGCTTGTATTTTGCATTTGGAAGAGATTTCTTTCCAGGCGGGGAGGCGGACTAGAACTCTAGCATCAGAGCATGTTAATAATAATAATAATAATATAGGAAATACTCTAAATGCTCTGATAGTCATTTTGAAAAATCCTTTCTTAGTGAGCACCTAGAAGCCAAGAGAAACATAAATGCCCAATTTCAAGTTTGTAGGCTTTACAGTTCTGCAGATTTTGTGATGACGTGTGAGGGGCATTTTACTTTTATATATAGAGATTGACGTGAGGCAGGACAGCAAGGCTCTAGGTTGCTGTTCCTTATGGAAGGGATTATATTTGAAGATTGATTGCCTTTAGTAGCCTTCAATGGATGAGCTATTTTTAGGTACTGGCCGATCAATCGTCAATCAAATCAATCAATAAATCAGGACCAGAGCAGGACTTCAAGAAAGATGAAATTTTAATTCACGATATCAATACAATATGGGTCAAGTCTGAATTTGGTGCACTCTGAGCTTGGCTGTTTTCTTGCAGATTGTTCTAAATATTTCCTCAAGCGCTCCATTTGATAGCAATTACTAATTTATTCGTATTTTTCCCCTCCTAATTTTGCGACCTCTGTTTGTAAGGCACGCAATACTTTATTTTCTCCAGAATATCCTTAAACCCTGTAACTCAGGGTTGAAATGAGGGGTCCTTGATGCTCTCTGAGCTTGGTGGTTTTCTTGCAGACATTTCTTGACCCAACAAGGTAACATCATCAGTGCTGGAAGGGAAGGGGGTGTGTGGAGTGGAGGAAGGAGAAGAGGAGGAGGAGGACTGTGAGGTCCTAGGTGCTGTTGGAGCTTGGTGGCTTTCTTGCAGGCATTCTTTTAACATACTAAGCTAGGAAAAAAAGATTAATCCAGATCAACTCTGTCCAGTTTGATCCATATGGTGAAACCAGCCAATATAAAAAGCCAAGAAATGAAAAATGCATGCATCCAATATAAAAAGCCAACGGTGAAAGAAATGAGAAATGCATGCAGTGTTTTCTACTCTGATTCTTATTTCCAGAGGTTGGTGCTTCTGTTCCCTCAGTTACTGGCTGGGGATCATGGGGGTTGTAGTTTGAGAGAGCTGATTCCAAAGAGAGGAAGCGTTTCACAAAAAAAGCAGATTTGTGCGGATGCTGGAAAAAAATGCTCTGTTTTCCCACAAGAGAGCAGCAGAGCACTGAGGAAGCAACGGCCCTGAGCTGCACCACTTCGTGTCTCTGGTCAGTATAACAGAACAACAGAGTTGGAAGTCTTTCCGGAAGGAAGGAAGGAAGGAAGGAAGGAAGGAAGGAAGGAAGGAAGGAAAACAGATGGAAAAAGTGGGGGAGGGGGGAGAAGTAGGAAGTAGAAAAGAGAAGAAAAAAAGAATAGGAAAAAGGAAGAAGAATAGGAAGAAGGAGAAGAAGAAAAGAAGAAAGAAAAATATTAGAAAAGAAAATAGGAAGAAGGTGGAGGAGGAGGAAAAAAGATGAAAAGGAAGAAAGGACGAGCAGGAAAAAGAGGAAGAAGAAGGGAAGTAGAAAAAGAAGAAAAGAAAATAGGAAAAAAAAAGAGAAGGAAGAGGAGGAAGGGAGGAGGAGGAGGGAAGGAAGAAGAAGAAGAAGAAGAAGAAGAAGAAGAAGAAGAAGAAGAAGAAGAAGAAGAAGAAGAAGAAGAGGAGGAGGAGGAGGAGGAGGAGGAGGAGGTGGTGGTGGTAGAGGAGGAGGAAAAAGATGAAAAGGAAGAAAGAAAAGATGAGAAGGAAAAAGAAAAAGAAGTAGAAAAATGAAGATGAAAAGAAGAAAAGAATAGGAAAAAAGAGAAGGAAGAGGAGGAGGAGGAAGAAGAAGGAGAAGAAGAAGGAGGAAGAGGAGGAGGAAGAAGAAGAAGAAGGTGGAGGAGGAAGACAAAAGAAGGAAGAGGAGGAGGAGAAGGAGGAGGAGGTGGTGGTAGAGGAGGAGGAAAAAAGATGAAAAGGAAGAAAGAAAAGATGAGAAGGAAAAAGAAGAAGTAGAAAAATGAAGATGAAAAGAAGAAAAGAATAGGTAAAAAGAGAAGGAAGAGGAGGAGGACGGAAAAGGAAGAAGGAGGGGGAGGAGGAGGAGGAAAAAAGATGAAAAGGAAGAACGAAAAGATGAGAAGGAAGAAGAAGAGAAGTAGAAAATGAAGATGAAGAGGAGGAGGAGGAAGAAGAAGAAGAAGAAGAAGGAAAAGAGAAAAGTTTGTCTGTTGCAAAGTGAGTCAGAGGTAAACTCCGGTAAACGAATCGCTCAAATGAGTGCTGGGAGGGCGTGGGGAATGCTTCCTTTGCAGGGCAGCCCACCCTTCTGATCCAGGACTCCGGACTCTGCCTTTCCCGGCAACCGTGAGTTTTCTTTGCCAAACCTTCTAGGATGCCACGACTTGAAAACCAAAGCTGGCCTGCTTTACAAGACGGGAAGGGAACAATCAGTTTCACAGGTAGTCAACTGATGACCCATCACCTAGCAACCATTCAAAGTTATAACGGAACAACCCCACCCAAGGGTCACCTGGGTTCAAAACCCGGGTTCAAAACATGCCAATGTGGCAGCTCTTTCTGGGGCTGCCCTGAACTGCGTCTTGGTTGCTTGGCAACCGGCCCCGATTTGGCTCAACCCCCACCGAATCGTAAGATGGCGATTTATACCTGGTTTGGCTAAAATCCAACAGGGGGCTAGATTTGAATGAGCTGGAAGGGAGGACCTTGGAAGGTCATCTAGCCCAGCCCCCCTGCTCAAACAGGAGACCCCAGACCATTTCTGACAAGCGACGGTCTTAGACTCTTCTTAAAAACCTCCGGGGATGGGAGCGCCCACGATTTCTGGTGGCGAGCTGTTCCACTGGTTAATGATCCTTACTGTCAGGAAGTAGGCGCTCCTGGGTGAAGCGGTAAGGCAGCCGGGGGGGATCCCGGCACAGCTGATCAGAAGAACGCAATCCGCGATCTCGGGCATGCAGGGGTACGATTTTTCCGGTTCTCCGTACTTGCACGGAATCGTAACAACTTGGTTCCATAGAACCGGACCGAACCGGTAAGAATCCCACTCCTGGTTCCTCCTTAGTTCCAGCTTCCTTCTCTCCTGGATTAGTTTCCCACCCGTGGCTTCTCGTCTTGTGCTTGGGAGAATGGTTTGACTGCCTCTTCTTTGTGGCACCAGATGCCGATATCATCTGGGATTACAAAAAAAAACGCCACCCGGGATATTCTCTATGTGGAATATTCTATAGATGTTCAATATATGCTATATGTGTATATTCTATATGTGGAATATATGTGGAATAAGCATATGCTATACGTGGAAATACAGCTTGCATAATTACTACCCACCTGCCTTCCATGGAGGACCTGGATCCTGCACCCTGAGTCAAAAAGAGGGCTGTGGAAATATCTACAGACCCCTCACATCCTGGACATAAACTGTGTCAACTCCCACCCTCAAAATGGCCCTATAGAGCACTGCACACCAGAACAGCTAGACACAAGGACGTTTTTTCCCCTGCATGCCGTCACTCTACTAAATGAATAATTCCCTCAACACTGTCCAACTATCTACTAAGTCTGCATTACTATTACTATTAATCTTCTCATCACTCCTATTACCTATCTCCTTTTCTACTTGTGACTGTATGACTGTAACCTTGTTGCTTGTATCCTTATGATTTATAGGACTGTTTCCTAGTATGATTTGATTGCTTATTGTACCCCATGACTATCATTAAGTGTTGTGCCTGATGATTCTTGACTCTTGACAAATGTATCTTTTCTTTATGTACACTGAGAGCATTTACACCAAGACAAATTCCTTGTGTGTCCAATTACACTTGGCCAATAAAGAATTCTATTCTATTCTATTCTATTCTATTCTATTCTGTTCTGTTCTGTTCTGTTCTGTTCTGTTCTATTCTATTCTATTCTATTCTATTCTATTCTATTCTATTCTATTCTATTCTATTCTATTCTATTCTATTCCATTCCATTCCATTCCATTCTATTTGCACCAAAACAAATTTCTTGTGTGTCCAGTCACACTTGGACAATAAAGAATCCTATTCTATTCTATTCTATTCTATTCTATTCTATTCTATTCTATTCTATTCTATTCTATTCTATTCCATTCCATTCCATTCCATTCTTATTGTACCCCATGACTATCATTAAGTGTTGTACCTGATGATTCTTGACTCTGGACGGAAGTATCTTTTCTTTTTATGTATACTGAGAACATTTGCACCAAGACAAATTCCTTGTGTGTCCAACCACACTTGGCCATTAAATAATTCTGTTTATTCTCTCCTCTCCTCTCCTCTCCTCTCCTCTCCTCTCCTCTCCTCTCCTATTCTATATCCAATATCCAATATCCAATATCCAATATTCTATTCTATTCTATTCTATTCTATTCTATTCTATTCTATATTCTATTCTATTCTATTCTATTCTATTCTATTCTTCTCTTCTATAAGGCAGAAATTCTCCAGCTATAATCTTCTCTGGAAGGTGCATCTGAAAGCAACTTCTTTTTTCTTTAAAGTAAAAAGAAGAATCGACATTTATCTAGCTTGCTCTTCAGACTGTCCAGAGTTATCAAATGCTGAAATCAAGACGTATTACTTCTCCACAAAACCCCCGATCTACTAGGGAAATTGTTCAGAACAGTGGAGGAAGTTAGTCTGGCAAGGCTTGTTCTTGACAAATCCATAATGGCATCTGATAATTAGTGTCATTGTGAAAAGGTTTACACACCTTCTCCTTGGGATCTGCTTTTGCAATCTTTCCTGGCATTGATGTCAGATTCCTCCATTGTTTTCTTTGTGGCGAATGGAATATTTGTCCTACAAATTATAGGCATTTCACCTTTTCTCCAGATAAGGGGACGTCTTTCTCAACCTGGAGCAATTTTAAGAGTGCATATTTATCTCGTTTGCTAATCAGGGCGCCTGGAGCTGACAAATGCTTTGCTGAAATCAAGATATATTACCTTTCCAGAATACCCCCAGTCTAAAGGACTACTTGTACCAAGAGCCTATATGGCATTTTCTCACCCCATTAAATCACGTATCAAGCTTCTACACGTCCTTGTGCTGCTTTCACTGTTACTACATCTCAACTATGGGGGAGGGAAGAGGGGGACTGGAAGGTGGATTTTAAACATCAAGCCGGTAGGCTGTGAGAACCAAGGTCGCTTCAGCCAAGTATTTGCCAGGCTTTCAAGACATCGCCTCAAAACAATGCCGCGACAATTCATTGGACAATGTGACCTGGAGGGAAGGAGGATTCTTACACTTTAGTTATGCAAAGAGCACGGGAATTAACCGGAGCTGGTTTTGCTTTCATGCTGTGCCAAAATGATGTACTCAAAATAAAGTTGATCCTACCTCCTACCGGTTCGGTCCGGTTCTATAGAACCGGTAGCTCCAAAGAGCAGCTGACACCAAACCGGTTCACTGGGACAAGGTTTTGGTCTGCTCTTTGGCCCACCCGGGCTCTAGGCTGTCCTTTAGTGGCTGTGTTTTCCTCTTTGGCTGCTTTGCACAGCACAGCTGAGTGCCGCTTGTCAGCTGGAGAAGGTAAATGCTTACTGGAGCTGGTAGCACGCAGGCGCATGTAGCGTGCATTTGATGCACATGCGCACACTCCCCAAACTGGCTGTTATGTCGGTCAGATCCCACCCCTGGTTTAGCCCAAAGAGATCAGATCGGATCGTCAGTGCTTGCCGAGTTGGGTTTGTCAATCGGAACTTAGACATCACAACATTCAGTCTGATTTTTTTTTTTAAGCATCCATTTTTATTAAGAAATCAAAATATGAATGAATCCGGTTGTATTCGTATATGCATCTCCACCGCATCAAAGCAACCCAGATCTTGTCACATACACCCAGAGTGTACCTGCTATAAATAACATTCTTGTATTTTGCAGGTACCTGTAATTTCAAAACATAAAATGAAAGAACAAAGCAAACGTGTGGATTTTCTCATAAATAGAAGATCTCTGCCCTGGTCAAATTAGCCTCTCAAAACAAAATTGGGCACTTCTGAAAAAAGGAGTGAAAAAAGAAATCACAAATTAAAATTTCACAGTTGTGCACATCAATTGGTCCAAAGTAGAAGGAACTTCTGTTCCTTAAAGGCCGGCCCTGCAATCCGGTCACTTCAACAATTCATCTATTCAGTGAAAAATATCGTATTCCGTATTCATCACGCAGTCCGGTAACTGAGATCGGATACTAAAAGTGGTGCAACATCAAGGATTGGGGTTTTTTTGCACACACAAGTGTGTAAGCCTCACACTCGAGAGCCTCACGTTCTTTGCACGCCATTCAACCATCACACGTGTCAGATCTACGGCCACCCCAAATGGTCACTAAAGTGGGTTTGCTGAGAGGTGAGGGGACATCCAAGCCCTGGATCACTCATCCAAAGATCCACTTCAAAAATTCCCTGCATTTGTGTGTGTGTGTGTGTGTGCATGTGTGTATGTCTGAAATAGAGACACTGGGCTTTGTGGAACAATTGAAAGCAAGGGTATCCAACCTTGGCCACTTTTAAGACTTGTGGACTTCAACTCCCAGAATCCCCCAGCCAGCACAGCTTAATCTCTTGCGATCCCTTCCTCTGCAATCTCTCGCTCCACTTTAGGAGGTTAAGAGAAAAAAGAAACAGACATGGCTGGCTGGCTGGGGAATTCTGGGAGTTGAAGTCCACAGGCCTTATAGTTACCAAAGAGTGGACACCCCTGCTTTAAAATTAAGCCCATTTGAAACCTTAATGAATACTCTTAAGGGCATCATTCATTGCCGCCCCGTCAAATTTGAACCTTCTTTTTTGGGGCGGGTGAGAATGGCACACATGCTCAGCCCCATCTCGCTTGAAACAAGAGCGAATAGCACCAGGGTTAATCCTAGCACCAAAAAAAGAAAGAAAAGATTGCAATTTGGGTCCTTTAACTGGGGATGGATGGCTACTGGCTAAGAACACCGAACACAGCATAATCTGAGAAAGGAATCAGCTGTGAAAGTCAAAAGGCAAACAAAGTGCGCCTGAAATAAGTGTGTGTTGCACTCCTTTCGCAAGACCAGGAAACGCCTAGCATTTTGGACACACCTCAGCCATGAAACTTGGCTTTGTGACTCAGTCAATAATGTCCTTCTTTGTGTCCGGGTTCTCCATCAGTCAGCCAGCTTGGCCCCATTTGGAAAGTTAGGCCAGGGAAAGGAAGTATTTTATCAGCTTTCGCCCATTACTCGGTTGCTGTCTTTCAGGAGCCAAGAAAGTGGCTTGTAGAAGGTGTGGTGGAAGAAGAGGACAGGACAGTCCAAACTCTTTTATCCTGAAGTGGGACAGCCCCGTTTGGGTAATGTAGGCCTCTAACCACGTCATTCTGGAGCCAGCAGGGATCAGGATCAGTGATAAGTTTCTAATAAGTTCACCAACAGTTTGTCGAAAATGTGCGCATGCAGGCGAGGCAAGGCACGGAGATTATCTTGGCTAAGGCAAGATATATAGGGCGAGGTGGGGCGGGCAGGCCCAGCCGGTGGGGCGATTTGCCAGTTCTCTGAACTGCACAGAATCATTACTACCAGTTCGGTAGAACCGGTGTGAACCGGTTGAATTCCACCTCTGATCAGAGCCCATCTGGAGAAGCAGTCCCATCACAGAACCCAGGGTTTTATTCGATTACCAACTCAAGTCATTTCTGAATTTGACCTAGCTGGGAACTCCACCAGGGTCAACCATGGGGGAACGGGACAACTCGCTGTGGCCAACTCACCACAGCCAACTCGCCGCAGGATGACTCACCATGGGCCGGCTTCAGGGGTGGGATTCAGCCGGTACGGACCGCTTCGGCATTTCCGGCAATGAGTTTTCCCTGTCCACTTGCCCCTGTGTTAGTCTGTCGTATATTTCCTTTGTTTGAAGCCCAGCGGATCGACAAGGCAGAGTAGATGGCCGTTCCTCCGCCGTTTTACTCACTGGAGATGTTTTTAAATGCACCAACCTGGTTGAATCCCTACCACTGGCCAGCTTGCCTCAGCCAACTCATTACAGGCCAACAATTGAACAAATCAATTCAAATATTTAAAATAACTTAAAAGAAGTATTGTAATTGTTATCATTCACATTTCATTCTTTCGAATCCTTTCTTTCACGGCTCTATTCCACCATTTCTGCGATGATAGTGTAACTCTTGTCCTGCAGCAAAAGTTGGCTACGGCGAGGGACAATCATAGCAAATTGGCCGCAACAGATTGGCTGTGGCGACTTGGTCGTGGCAAGTTGGCTTGTGATGAGTTGGCCATGGCAAGCGGGCCGTGAATTGTCATTGGATGAGGAGCCACAAGATACAATGACATGCGGAGTACCAAACGCAGCCAGGCACCAGGAAAAAAAATCTCACACTGGAGGGAGCCATGGATCTCCTCTAGAGGAGGACCCAACCACGAAGAAGGTCAACCACCTCTCAGAGTCATTCTCCCCATGTTCAACTCCACGGGGGTGAATCCCTACTCCTACATCCAGTTTCTGCTTCCTGAACCGTCATGGAGATTCAAGGGGGGAACTTTTTGAGATGGGTGGGAAGTAGGAAGTCTTCGGCAGAGAGGTTTTTTTTAAAAAAAAGTCCCGTTGGTTAATCTTCTCACCATTCATTGGGAGAATTTGCCTGGCTAGAAGGTAGACGGGGGGGAAAGCAGTGATCTGTGCCACCTGAAGTTCTCCAGATGTTGGACAATGGTGTGGACCACTGAGACCTGGAGCTCAAACTCTGAAATCCTCCTTTCTTTGATAGACCTATGTCTGCACGCGAGCTGACACGTCATTTGCACATGGTTTTGGTGAGTGTGGCACCACAACTCTGCCAGGTAGGACCCAACCGTGGTCACCTTCTCAGCCCACCAACCAACCCCGGTCGTCCCCTTCTGAGGGCGACAGAAACTTGTCTGTCGTCGCAAGAAGGTAAAAGTTAACCCTCTTCACAAGGAGCTTCTCAGCGACGTGTGTCTTGAACAAACCAAGGTTTTGCGTACCCAATGGCCAAATCTGGACTCACGATTTGCGACCGATCTTCACTTAAAGGAGACCCACCCAAATCTCCTTTGGCAACAGCTCTCGTGTCGACAGCATTCCCGCGTCTACCAAATTTGTGGGAAAATCCTCCCCAAGAAGAGGAAAGATCTATTAAATCTTTGGCCATAACCGGGTCTCGGAAAGAGATCTAGACTAGAGTTAGGGGGAAATAGGGGCCTACAGCATCTAGAACCAGAGCATCTAGAACAGGGCTGTTGAACTCAAGGCCCACGGCTCGCATCCGGCCCGCGAGGTACTTAAATCCAGCCCGCCTAGCTGGCCTGGAAATATCAAAGGACTGGCCCACGGTGCCTCTGGGGCTTCAGGGGTGCGTGTGGTCCTGCCGCGGCAAATTTTTAGCTTCCCCGGCCTCCCAGAAGCACTCTGCCGGCCAAAAACAGGCCCATTTTGGGCCGGCAGAGTGCTAACGGAGGCTACGGAGGCCGAAAACGAGGCGCTGGCAGGCTGGTTACTCCCCCAAAGAAAATGTTCTCTGCACAAAGAAGGAAATCTACACACAACTACACTATCAGGTGGATGACCCCAAAAAGGCACATTACAATTTGGGTTATTTTCTTCTTTCCTAAAGAGATTTTTTTTTTTATTTAGCTTTGGAAACACATGCATACATTCATTCATTATTTCTCTCTCTCTTCTCTCTCTCTCTCTCACACACACACACACGCACACCCAAAGCATAAATGTCTTAGCTTTAGGACCAGCCTCCAGCTGTAAAGCACACCACAAAAAAAAAAAAAAAGGAGAGGCACAAATAAAGGAAGGTGTGACTTGCTCGACTGCCCAACGTGGGGTAGTCATCCTTCATTGCTCCCGGAATAGTCAATTCCCTTTCTGGCCATTGACTCCACATCTTTTCAAGTTTTGTTTTTTTCTTTTCTACATCCTTCAAAAGTCCCACAGGGGAACAAATAAAATATGAAAAAAAACAAAAGACACCCCCACCCCCATTTCCAATTATTTCAACAAACCCTTCCCCTCCCTTCCAACACGATCGGTCCCTGTCGTCTCGCTTTTTTTTCCACTTCATTAGAAAGCTGGTCAGCGGGGAGGGAAGTCACGAGAATTTTCCCCAGGATCTTTGGGGTTTCCTCTTTGGCCGAAAAACCGGGGTTGAGCTAAAGGATGTTGGCTTTTTGAGAACAGGACAAATGTTTATGGACCAAATCCCACATGTTGATCAGGTCGGACGGCTGAAGTTTATGGACCACCAGCATGCTTTTGTAGAAACAGGGCTCACGGTTCATTTTGCTGTTCTTGTTCCTCACGAGGCCAAACGTCTTGAAGCCGGTGTGAGCCACGGGGGTCACCTTGAGGTCCTCCAGACACATCCCCATGAAGACGTCATCGATGGGGTAGAGCTCCCGGTTTTCGGAGGCTTTGTGGAGACGCTTCGCCAAGGGCCCGTCCATCACGAAGCCCCCTCCGCCCGCATACGACGGGTAGTAGGTCTTGCCGTATAAAGAGTTGGGGATGTAGTATTTGTTTTCCTTCTTGCGAATGGGCTTCGCCTTGACCAGCACGTCGCCCACGAAGAGGTCCCCTCCTTTCTGATCCTTGAGGAACTCCAAGATGTTCTCCGGACTCACGAAGACGTCATCGTCGCCCTTGAAGATGTACCGGACCTGGTCGCAGTAGATGTTGAACCACTTCAAGAAATGGACTTCCTTCAAGGTGAGGTTGAAAAAGGTATCCAAGAAGTCCCACTGAAGGATGTCCCCATAGATCTGATCCTCGTACTCCAACAGCTTCTGGTAGTTGGCCCTCTCCTCTTCTTTGGAGGCGATGCCCAGGAGGAAGAGCGTTTTGATGGTTTTTCCATCCAGCACTCGCTCTTGGCCCCACGTCCTACGGATGGCTTCCCGGCGGTCGTGTTGAGTGATGACCGACTTCACCACGATCAGGAGCTCGATCTCGCCACTGCATTTCTCCGGGTGGTTGATGAGGATGGGGAAGTAGCGACAGTGCCGGTAAAAGAGGAACCGTTGGAAGTTGGGCTCCAGGTTTCGGAACCACTCCTCCTTGGTGAAGTTGAGGTTGGCCGTGCAGTTGGTGGTCTTCACGTCCCAGGACGTCACCCCTTTCTCGGTGGCTTTGGCGGGCGGGGGAACCTCAACCGCCTTTTTCCAGAAATCATTGGCAAGAGACGGCACTTCATCCCTTTTCTGGGTTTTGAGCGACTCTTGGGAGAGGGCGGGTTTCGCCGGCAGGGTCTGGAAGAGCTGGTTGGGAACACTGCCCTTCTGCAAGAGCATCATGGTTACGATCAGGGCGAAGGAGAAGAAGACGCTTTTGTATATGGTCTTCTTCCTGGCGTGAGGGAAAACGGGAAAGCAAAGGATCAAGGAAAATGTCTAGCCGAAACGTCCCCACTCGCCCCTCTCCTCCCCTCCCAGTCAGTCCTTATTGGACATGTGCAACATCGCTGATACATTCTCCCCTGCCCAGTCACTCCTTCAGGTAATTTTTCACCCTCCCGACGATCAGCTGTTCCGACGATCAGCTGTTCTGACAATCAGCTATTCCGACGATCAGCAGTTCTGACAATCAGCTGTTCTGACGATCAGCTGTTCTGGTGATCAGCTGTTCCGACGATCAGCTGTTCTGGCAATCAGCTGTTCCGACGACCAGCTGTTCCGACGATCAGCTGTTCCGACGATCAGCTGTGCTGGGATCCCCCTTCTTGTCTTACTGCTTTGCCCAGGAGGCTTCCCTGAGGCCCAGGAGGCAAAAAATGGAGGGGTTGTTTCAAAAAAAGCCAAACCTACCCAGTCACATGGCCACACCTACCTAGCCACACCCACAGAACTGGTTGTTAATAAATTTGAATCCCAACCCCTGTGTGAAGTGTATATAAGTTTAAGGGCTATTGGTATTCCTCCCCTTCCTTCCTTCCCTCCATCCCGCCTTCCAGTTGGTGACACGGCAGTGGTGGGATTCCAATTTTTTTACTAGCGGTTCTGTGGGTGTGGCTTGTTGGGCGTGGCAGGGGAAGGATACTCTAAAATCTCCAGTCAGAGGTAGTATTTGCCGGTTCTCCGAACTACTCAAAATTTCCACTACCGGTTCCTCCAGAACCGGTCAGAACCTGCTGAAGACCACCTCTGTGACACAGTGGTTAGAATGAAGCCTGGAAGGCAAACTCTGCCCACAGCCAGGAGTTCGATCCTGACCAGCTCAAGGTTGACTCAGCCTTCCGTCCTTCCAAGGGTTTACTTGCCCTCTGCCAGCAGACACTATGTGATGACCCGGGGCGTGACACAAAAATAACCAAGTCACAAAAGTAGAATAAATTCCCTTTAATTCCTCCAACTTGGCCCCCAATGTCCAATTCTCCTCAGCTGGATAACAAACTCTTTAAAAAAAAAACAGTCTATGAAGGGCAGAAATGCAGCCTGAACCTAAAGTAAAGATAATCAGAAATTAAAAAAAACCAACACAAACCACACTGAAGTAATTAACACGGCAGGCCAGGATGATAGATTGCAGACTTTCAAAGGATAACCCACAGTTGGAAGGATGCCAAAATCCAGATAAGGCTCGACCAAGATAAAGCACACTTTGCTTCCAGCAAGGGGCCGTGTTCAAACGCCCCACTTATATCCTGTTCTCCCAGCTGCAACTAATGAAAGGGATCAGGGCCCTTTCCTCCCCCATAAGCCATGTTGCTCCCTTCTCCGTTCTTCCCTGCGTGCCCTAGGATGAAGAGGGGGTGGGCCTGGGTCTTCCTCTGAATGCCCAGCTGCTCAATCTATTCCTCAGACACACTAGTATAGCAGTGCTCCAATATCTGGGGGGGCGGAGCTGCCCCAAAGGAGTGGGGCGGGGGGGTCAAGCTATTCTCCAAAGTACCCAAAGGTGGGACAAGAAGCAACGGACGGAAACTAATCAAGGAGAGAAGCAACCTGGAACTGAGGAGGAATTTCCAGACGGGAGAACAACTAACCAGCGGAACTGCCTGGCACCAGAAGTTGTCGGTGCTCCGTCACTGGAGATATTGAAGAAGAGACTGGACAGCCATTTGCCTGAAATGGTGTAGGCTCTCCTCCTTGAGCAGGGGGTTGGACTAGATGACCTCCAAGGTCTGACATGATCCAGAGAGTCCTTGGCTTACAACAACTGGTTTAGTGACTATTCAACTAGTTACAACAGCCCTGGAAAAAGGGACTTACGACCGTTTGTCACCTTTACGAGCGTTGCAGAATCCCCGCCACGGTCACGGGGTCAAAATTCCGATGCTTGGCCACTGACTCATCTTTATGATGGTCGCAGTGGGTCACACGACCCCCTTTCAGCACCTGCTGACAAGCCAAGTCGACGGTTGTTAAGGTTCACTTAGCAACCGGATTACCAGCTTAACAACTGCAGCGATCCACATAACAGCTGTGGCAAGAACGGTCCTTAAATGGGCAAAACTTAACAGCGATGAGCAAAAGAAATTTGGGGCTCCATGGCAGCTGTAAGCCGAAGATAGACCTGGCGTAGGGCCTCCTGCTTGAGCAGGGGGTGGACTAGAAGACCTCCAAGGTCCCCCTTCCAACCCTGTCATATCGATGAATTAAAACGCAGCGCGGCAGGAGCAACCGGCAGGCTACAAGGCGAAGGGTAAGGTTTTCTTTCCCCAGTGGCTGAGCCTCCCAATTTCTACCGCAGATTACAGATGAACAGAGTTGGAAGGGACCTTGGAGGTCATCTAGTCCAACCCACCTCCCAAGCAGGAAACCCTACACCATTTCTGACCTTGGCAGTCCAGTCTCTTCTTGAAAGCCTCCAGGGATGAAGCTCCCACAACTTCCGAAGGCAACTTCTGTTCCGTTGGTTGATTGTTCTCCCTGTCAGAAAGTTTCTCCTTATTTCCAGGTTGAATCTCTCCTTGTTCAGTTTCCATCCATTATTCCTTGTCTGGCCTACAGGTACTTTGGAGAATAGCTTGATCCCCTTCCTCCTCCTCTCTGGGGCAGCCCCTCAAATATTGGAAGATGCTCTCCTGTCTCCCCTGGTCCTTCTCTTCCCTAGACTATCCAGGCCCAGTTCCTGCAACCGTTCTTCATATATTTTAGTCCCCTAATCCTCCTGGTTGCTCTTCTCTGCACTTTTTCTAGAGTCTCAACATCTTTTCTATAGTGTGGTGACCAAAACTGGATGCAGGACTCTAGGTGTGGCCTTACTAGGGCTTTACAGAGTGGTATTAGTACCTCCCTTGATCTGGATTGTATCCCTTTGTTAGTACAATTTAGGATTGTACTGGCGTTTTTGGCTGCCGCTGCACATGGCTGGCTCCTACTGTGTTTTCCCCCCAAAATAAGACCCTATCTCATATATTTTTGGCCACCAAAAAACGGCACCAGGTCTTATTTTCAGGGGACGTCACCTACTGACTAACCTCCCTTGTGCGCGTCGCCCCTGGCATTCTTTTCCGCTGTCAGAGGCCTTCAGGAGCTGCTTCTTCTGAGGCTGACAAGGCCTCTGCATCCCATAATAGAGCTCTCGGTCGATCTGGAGCTTTCTTATCCGTTCTAGAGGCCTTCATGAAAGCCTGGCCAGCCTTGCCGGCTACAGAAGAAATGGGCTGGCTAGACAGGTGTTGGGGGGGGCGCGAGGCCTGGCTACACCTTACTAAAGTAGTAGGGCAGCTCCACACACCCCCACCCTAGCTTAATTTTTAACCCATCCACTCTGGAGTGGGTGGGATCTTAATTAGGGCTTATTTTGGGGGGTAGGGCTTATATTGGGCACAGAGGTTAAAAAAAAAACAAACCAAGCTAGGGCTTACTTTCAGGGTAAGTCATATTTTGGGGGGGAAACGGAGTATTCAGCTGGTTGTCCACTTAAGACTCCAAGTTCCCTCTCCCAGTTATTGCTCTTAAGCCTGGTTGCATCCAGTCTACATGTGTCCTTGGGTTTTATCTTGGTTTACTTTTGCTTTGCAAAAGACACGTCAGCCGTGGCAGAAACTGTCTTCATCTGGCTGTGGTTTATGCCCTTCGCCAAGCTGGCACCTCGCCCGAGCCGTTTTCAATTTCCTCCCCAATTCCAGCTAGCTCCGCCATCAATTGCAAAGGGGCCCAAGGACAGTCAGGTTTCTGTTTGCAGACAGTGGGGCAAATAGAAAGGGGTCTGTTGCCAAGCTGGCAGCCCCCACCCTTCGCCACCCCCACCATGCCGAGAGAGAGAGAGAGAGAGAGAGAGAGAGAGAGAGAAAGAAAACACAGGGAAAAGGGTTTTCAGGCGCCCAGTCCAGATTGTGCAGGGAAGATTAGCAAGAGAAGCCAGCCAAATGCAGGGAGCGTTTTCCCTTTTCATACCGGAGCATAGAATCGTAGGGCTGGAAGGAACTCTGGAGGCTTGTAGTCCAGGAGTCGCCAACCTTTTGGACCTCAGGGACCCCCAAACTCACCATTTTAAATCCCGCGGACCAGAGACCCTGGGAAAATCCCCCAAAAAGTCTGCAGGAAAATTCCCCACCCCCGTTTTCCTACCGATCGATCGTTCTTTATTTGGGATCGCAGGATACCGTCTCCAGCTCTGTTCTCAGGGGAGAGAGAGAGAGAGAGAGACTGAGACTTTTGGCTTCATGCAAGGAAAGCAGCAGAAGCCGCAGAAGTCTTTCTTTTCTCCCCAAACTCTGCCAGAAATGAGTCTTGGTGCTTGTCAGCACAGCCTCTTGGGCAGGAGGCCTTGCAGGGTCCCAAAGACTCATTTCTGGCGGAGTTTGGGGGAGAGAAAGAAAGACTTTGGCTGCTTTCCTTATGTGCAGCCAAAAGCAGAAGAAGAAAGAAGCGGAAAGAAGCAGCCCGGTGGCCAGGCGAGGTGCATGGGGCGCGTGGGACAAGTTCCCCCCTCTGCCCTTTCCCCCCTCCCCTCACGACCTCGTGTTGTTCGCAGTGCAAGCGACGCAAGCCTTGTGTTCCTGCAGGCCATGTGGGCGGCGCAGCCTTGTGTTCCCGCGCAGCCTGCATTAATTGCTTTGAGGGGGACATTTCTCTGCGGTCCACCAAAATTTTCTCACAGCCCCACTGGTTGGCAACCACTGTTCTAGTCCAACCCCCCTTAAAATTCCTATTCTACTCTAATTTCAAACAGGAGACCCCTATACCATTATACTATTTTTAAGTAATGTTTTTTTTTATATTCCCCCCTCAAGTTAAAATACAAAATCCAAAAATAGAAAAAACACGAAATAACAAAAAAAAAAAAAACAGGAAAAAATGCGCAGAAAGACCAGAAAGTAACCAATATGCACCTAGATTGTCCCTCCAAGCTGAATATTGATAAATATGCGGTATTTTCAACACTACTGTGGAACCATTACACGGGATAGTCTTCAACTTAAAACAGTTGGCTTTTAGCGACCGTTCAAAGTTACTGAAATAAAGCGACTTATGACCATTTTTGAACAGTTGCAACCTTTGTAGCACACCCAAGATCACCTGAAAAAAATTCAGATGCTTGGAAATTGCTTCATACTTACGACTACCTTGAAGTACTCATATCAAAAGACCTAAGCGCCAGAGTTCACCGCAGCAGCATTGCCATAAAAGCATTAAGATTTGTAAATCTAATCTTACGAAGCTTCTCCTCCGGAAATATTGAATTGCTAACTAGAGCATACAAAACCTTTGCTAGACCAATGCTTGAATACAACTCATCGGTCTGGAATCCGCACTGTATATCAGACATTAATACAATTGAGTGAGTCCAGGAGTATTTCATGAGAAGAGTACTACACTCCTCTGCTCGCAGTAGAATACCCTACACCACCAGGCTTGAGATTTTGGGCTGGACAACCTAGAACTACGCCGTCTCCAGTCTGACCTAAGCGCAGTACATAAAATTATCCATTGCAATGTCCTACCAGTCAATGACTACTTCAGCTTCAACCGCAACTATACAAGAGCACCCAACAGATACAAACTCAATGTTAACTGCTCCAAACTTGATTGCAGAAAGTACGACTTCAGCAACAGGGTGGTCAATGCCTGGAATACACTACCTGACTCTGTGGTTAACCTCACCCCATTCCTAAGAGGTCTGTAAGGGGCGTGCATAAGTGCACCATCGTGCCTACTGTCCCTGTCCTATTGTCCCCATTTATTCGTACCTATTTCCTGTATTCTTACTCGTGTTTATACTTATACCTATCATCTTGTAAGTGATTGACAAATCAGATAAAAAATAAATAAAAGGAAGGAAAGAAGGAAGGAAGGAAGGAAGGAAGAAAGGAAGGAAGGAAGGAAGGGAAAAGAATGGAGGCAGGAGAGAAAAGAAGGGAGGGAGTGGGAAGAAGGAAGGAAATAAGGAGAGAGAAAAAGGGAGGGAGGAGAAAAAAAGGGAGGGAACGGGAGGAAGGAAGGAAGGAAAGGAAAGGAAAGGAAAGGAAAGGAAAGGAAAGGAAAGGAAAGGAAAGGAAAGAAGGGAGGGAGGGAGGAAGGAAGGAAAGGAAAGGAAAGGGAAGGGAAGGGAAGGGAAGGGAAGGGAAGAAGGAAGGGAGGGAGGAAGGAAGGCAGGAAAGGAAAGGAAAGGAAAAGGAAAAGGAAAAGGAAAAGGAAAGGAAAGGAAAGGAAAGGAAAGGAAAAGAGAGAATACCCATTCCTAAGAGGTCTGTAAGGGGCGTGCATAAGTGCACCATCGTGCCTCCCGTCCCTGTCCTATTGTCCCCATTTCTTTGTACCTATTTCCTGTATTCTGACTCATGTTTATACTTATACCTATCATCTTGTAAGTGATTGACAAATCAGATAAATAAATAAATAAAAGGAAGGAAAGAAGGAAGGAAGGAAGGAAGGGAGGGAGGGAGAGAAAAGAATGGAGGCAGGAGAGAAAAGAAGGGAGGGAGTAGGAAGAAGGAAGGAAAGAAGGAAGGAAGGAAGAAGGAAGGAAGGAAGAAGAGAAAAAAAGGGAGGGAGGAGAAAAAAAAGGGAGGGAATGGGAGGAAGGAAGGAAAGGAAAGGAAAGGAAAGGAAAGGAAAGGAAAGGAAAGGAAAGGAGAGAATACCCATTCCTAAGAGGTCTGTAAGGGCCATGCAGTAGCGCACCATCGTGCCTCCCGTCCCTGTCCTATTGTCCCCATTTATTCATACCTATTTCCTGCATTCTTACTCATGTTTATTCTTATACCTATTATCTTGTAAGTGATCGACAAATCAAATAAATCAAATAGATATAAACTAGCTAACATCGTGTGATGTTCATCCTAGTACGATGAGGTTACTTAGTTTGGGTAATGGGACATCTGCCAGAAAGCATCTCCGTACGATTTTGGATCAACACCCTTTCAATGGTGTGAGAATAGGAAGGATCTCCAGAGAGAGAAAAAATTCCGGGCCACAGGAATCATTTGCGCCACTCAGCTGACTCTGAGGACACAGATGAACCTCCAAGTGGCCTCCACGACCATCTAAAAGGATGCAAATGACCAGCTGTCTGCAAGGAGTATAAATCCTTCCATTCCCCACCATCCAAATCAGAGTCGAAGAAGCTTCTTGGATGAGAAGCGAAACACCTTTTTTCAAAGAAAAACCAGAAAGTCTAATTGCCTCTTGCAAAAAAAAAAAGAAAAAAAAAGGCACATTTGTGACTTTTACGGAATCAATAATTGTGCAAAGTTGGACTTTGGTTGTTCTGCCAACTGATTCTTACGGTAGCAATTTACTTCCTTTTATTTTAGATTTGTGAGGCTGGATAAAAGCCCTAATAAAAGATAAGTGGCACTTTGCAGGAATTATGACATTCCTCCTTCGACCCTCAACGCAGGATAATCAATTGCTAATGATGTGTACCAAGATATAAAGGGGAATGATACAATTACAGTTATTGTTGGGGAAAGAAACTCAGATAAGAAACCCAGATCCAAAACGAAAGGTTATGAAATACATTAATACATTTTATTACACAAATTGTTATAAAGTTAGCAAAGAAATTCCAGGAAGTAATTCAATGAGAAGCCCCCTTGAGGATTGGCACAAAGTCAGAAAAAAGTGCAAGTAAAAAAATCAAATTAATAACTCAAAACTACTTTAATGTAGGTAGTTCTCAATTTGAGCTCAAAATTTCTTTTGCTAAGGAGACACTTGTTAAGCGAGTTTTGCCCTGTTTTGTACAGCCACACCCGGAATGCTGTGTCCAGTTTTGGTCACCACATTACAAAAAAGACGTTGAGACTTTGGAAAAAGGACAACTAAGAGGATGAAAGGCCTGGAGGCTAAAAGATATGAAGAACGGTTGCAGGATTTTGAGTTTGGTTTCTCTAGAATCAAGAAGAAATAAGGCAGATGGTAGAAGTCATGATAGAACAATATTCTGGGCTGCCCAAAGAAGAGGAAGGAATCAAGCTATTCTCCAAAGCACCTGAAGGTCAGACAAGAAGCAACGGGTGGAAACTAATCCAGGAGAGAAGCAACCTGGAATTAAAGAGAAACGTCCTAAAAGTGAGAACAATTAACCAGTGGAACACCCTGCCACCAGAAGTTGTGGCTGCTCCATCACTGGAGGGTTTCAAGAAGAGACTGGAGAGCCATTTGTCTGAAATTATATTGGGTCACCTGCTTGAACACAGGGGGTTGGACTAGAAGACCTCCAAGGTCCCTTCCAGCTCTATTCTGTAATTATATTTATTTTTGTGCCTTCATCATCTCATCCATTTCTGATGGAAAACCACCATGACGTGGCTCAATTCCTTCGGTCTCATTAGCCCACAGAGACTTCTGGTTGTGTAGAGTAGGAGTCACCAACCTTGGTCACTTTAAGACTTGTGGACTTCAACTCCCAGAATTCCCCTTGTGGATTTCAACTCCCAGAATTCCCCTTGTGGATTTCAACTCCCAGAATTCTCCTTGTGGACTTCAACTCCCAGAATTCTCCTTGTGGACTTCAACTCCCAGAATTCCCCTTATGGACTCCAACTCCCATGCTGGCTGGGGAATTCTGGGAGTTGAAGTCCGCAAGGGGAATTCTGGGAATTGAAGTCCGCAAGGCGAATTCTGGGAGTTGAAGTCCACAAGGGGAATTCTGGGAGTTGAAGTCCACAAGGTTTGAAGACCCCCCAGTATAGAAAAAGACCCAGCCGACCACAGGCCCTTTACAAAACCTCCATTTCTTCGGTCTCTAAATCCGTGTCTCTCACCAAAGCTGGCTGGATGGTCTCAGAGGTTCCCTCCATGCCTTTGGATGGACCTGGGCCAAGAAAGAAAAATCGCAAGCCCTTCGGACACCCTCCAGGGATTGTAAGGTTCCAGCTGTCATCACCTTCCCTGGGGATCCCATCAAAAATAACTACAATTTCTAACTTTCCTCAGCCCCCATGTTGAAAAACATGGATGGATTAGCTGGGTGGAAGTTTTAGGCCTGCATCAAACTATATCTGGGGGGGATTAGTTTAATTCATCAATACAAGCAGTTTGAAATGTTATTTGGAGAAAAAAAATATATGTGCAGGGCATCCTAAACAAAAGTAGGATAATCTCTTCTTTCTTTTCTTTCTTTCTTTTTTCCTTCCTTTCCTTCTTTCTCTCTTTTTCTTTCTTTCCTACCTTTCCTTTCTTCTTTCTTTCTTTCTCTGCCTCTCTTTCTCTTTCCTTCTTCCTTCCTTCCCTCCCTTTCTTTTCTCTTTCTTCCTTTCCTTCTTTCTCTTTCTTTCTCTTTCTTTCTTCCTTTTCCTTCTTTCTCTTTCTTTCTCTTCTTTTTCTTTCTTCTTTTTTTTTTTCTATTTCTTTCTTCCTTCCTTTCCTTCCTGTCCTTTCTCTCTCTCTCTCTCTTTCTTTGTTTCTTTCTTTCCTTTCTTTCTTTTTCCTTCTTCCTTCCTTTCCTACCTTTCTTTCCCTTTCCTTCTTTCTTTCTTTCTTTCTTTCTTTCTTTCTTTCTTTCTTTCTTTCTTTCTTTCTTTCTTTCTTTCTCCCTCCCTTCCTTTTCTCCCTTTCCTTTTCTTTCTTTCTCCCCTCTCTCTCTCTTTCTCTTCCTTGCTTTCCTCCCTCCCTCTCTCTTTCTTTTTCTTTCTTGTCTTACAACCAGTCATTTAGTGACCGTTCCAAGTTACAACAATACTGAAAAAAGTTATTTTTGACTGGGTTTTTTTTTTTTTACGCTTACAAGCCGTTGCCATCTCCATGGTCAAAATTCAAATGTTCCGCAATTGGCATTTGCTTAAGAATGTTGCAGCCTATCGAGGTTGTGTGATTCCCCTTTTGCAATTTTTCAAGAAAAGACTGGATTGGCACCTGTCAGAAATGCGGTAGGATCTCCTTCTTGGGCCAAGAGTTTTTTTGGGGTGGGGCGGTTGGGCTAGATGACCTCCAAGGTCCTTTCCAACTCTTGTTAGTCTGTCTGACCTGCCCAGCGAGCTTCTGAGCCCAGCAGGTTCAACGGTGCGGTTGTAAGTCAAGGCAGGTGGGGCCAGTCAGGGGTCGGATTTGGGGGGGTTGGAAACCCCCAGCAGCCCAGCCCTGCCTTTTGCTTAACGTAAGTTGCAACACGGCAAACCTAATATTGGGAAGATTACAACGACCCTCTTACAACATGAAGTTGCACCGATCAGCACCAAGAAACCTCTCGCCCAAAGCGTCTTCATCCCTGTCCTGTGTTACCAGGGCCAAACGTGGACACTGGCAACAAAACATACACGAAAGTTAGTCACCGTGGAAGTGAAATGTTTGAGGAAAGCTGCTGAGGTCACCAGAAGTGATAAAATCAGGAATGAGACCATAAGAGAGAGAGAGAGAGGAAAAATTGGCATAGAACTGACCTTCAACCACATACAAAACCCACACAAAGGGGGTTTGCTCACCTGGAGGGAATCTTTGTGGGATTTCATAGCTGATAAGGCATGTGCAAAAAGAGGAGAAGGTCAAAGAACATGAGGTAGACCCGGAGAAGGAGAAGGAAGAAGAAAAGGAGGAGGAGGAGACAGGAGGAGACAGGAGGAGGAGGAGGAGGAGGAGGAGGAGGAGGAGGAGGAGGAGGAGGAGGAGGAGGAGGAGGAGGAGGAGGAAGGAGGAGAAAGAAAAGGAGGAGGAGGAAGGAGAAGGAGGAAGAGGAAGAGGAGAAGGAGAAGGAGAAAGAAAAGGAAAAGGAGGAGACAGGAGGAGAAGAAAGAGGAGGAGGGAGGAGGAGGAAGGAGGAGAAGAAGGCAGGAGAAGGAGGAAGGAGGAGAAAGAAAAGGAGGAGGAGGAGGAGGAGAAAAAGAAGAAGAAGAAGAAGAAGAAGAAGAAGAAGAAGAAGAAGAAGAAGAAGAAGAAGAAGAAGAAGAAGAAGAAGAAGAAGAAGAAGAAGAAGAGGAGGAGGAGCAGGAGCAGGAGAAAAAGAAGAAGAAGAAGAAGAAGAAGAAGAGGAGGAGGAGGAGGAGGAGGAGGAGGAGGAGGAGGAGAAGAAGAAGAAGAAGAAGAAGAAGAACTACTACTACTACTACTACTACTACTACTACTACTACTACTACTTTGTTTGGAGAAGGGTTGGAGAATGCCACCAAGTGCACTCTTACCCTCATAACCTGTTTGTGGGTTTGTCCTCCACTTCTAGTTGGCCACTGTTGGAAGCAAAGCTGGCCCGGATATTTCTTTGGCCAGATCTGGGCGCTTCCCTCTGACTTGAGGTCCTTCTTGGAAACACGTCCAGCGATCAAGAGTTGCTATTTCCTCCTTACACTCCGGAGGGAACTTAACACAGAGCCAGGCTCTGTTTGAAGGCACACCGGCGGCTTTGCTTCTCCCGACCTTCCAGGGACTCTTTTAGAAAACCGGGGACCAATTCCTGGGGCGCCTAATCACACGGGGGGCAAAGAAGGCATTCGATGAAATCCGATCCAGGGGGCGGAGGGGAAAGGGGAGCCCCTAGCAGAGATCCCCCCAAAAGAGGAGATTCAACATTCAGCCAAGATGCTTCTTCCCACGAACATCAAAGCCGGAGGAGACCTGAGTTCGATCAAACAAGCTTTAGACAGGGCGAGCGGAAGGTCCGCGGGCTGCAAAAGAGTCCAGAAACCTAAGGAGAACCGTCCTGTTCGGGAGGAGCGGGTCGATCTCTTCTCCGGAGCACCAAAGAAGGCGGGACAAGGAGCAACGGATGGAAACTAAGCAAGGAGAGGAGCAACCTAGAACGAAGGAGGAATTTCCTGACAGGGAGGACAATTAACCAGGGAAAGAGCTTCTCTCCGGGAGCTGTGGTTGCTCCAACGCCGGAAGTTTTTAAGAAGAGACTGGACCGCCATTTAGAAAAGAATAGAATTAGAATTAGAATTAAGAGTAGAATGGAATTAGAATTAGAATAGAATGCATAAAAAGAATAGGAGAGGAGAGGAGAGGAGAGGAGAGAGAGGAGAGGAGAGGAGAGGAGAGGAGAGGAGAGGAGAGAAGAGAAGAGAAGATTGGGGAATAGAATAGAATAGAATAGAATAGAATAGAATAGAATAGAATAGAATAGAATAGAATAGAATAGAATAGAATAGAATATTGGGGTATAGAATAGAATAGATATTGGATGAAGAATAGAATGGAATGGAATGGAATGGAATGGAATGGAATGGAATGGAATAGAATAGAATAGAATAGAATAGAATAGAATAGAATAGAATAGAATAGAATAGAATAGAATAGAATATAGAGTAGAGTAGAGTAGAGTAGAGTAGAGTAGAATAGGAGTAGAGTAGAATAGAATAGAATAGAATAGAATAGAATAGAATAGAATAGAATAGAATAGAATAGAATAGAATAGAACATTGGGGTATAGAATAGAATAGATATTGGATGAAGAATAGAATAGAATAGAATGGAATGGAATGGAATGGAATGGAATGGAATAGAATAGAATAGAATAGAATAGAATAGAATAGAATAGAATAGAATAGAATAGAATAGAATAGAATAGAATATAGAGTAGAGTAGAGTAGAGTAGAGTAGAGTAGAGTAGAGTAGAGTAGAATAGGAGTAGAGTAGAATAGAATAGAATAGAATAGAATAGAACATTGGGGTATAGAATAGAATAGATATTGGATGAAGAATAGAATAGAATAGAATAGAATAGAATAGAATAGAATAGAATAGAATAGAATATTGGGGTATAGAATAGAATGGAATGGAATGGAATGAAATAGAATAGAATAGAATAGAATAGAATAGAATAGAATAGAATAGAATAGAATAGAATAGAACAGAATGGAATGGAATGGAATGGAATGGAATGGAATAGAATAACAGAGTTGGAAGTGACCTTAGAGGTCTTCTAGTCCAACCCCCTGCCTAGGCAGGAAACCCTATACCATTGCAGACAAATGGTTGCCCAATCTCTTCTTAAAAACTTCCAATGTTTGGAGAAGCCACAACTTCTGGTGGCCAGTAGTTCCACTGGTTAATTGTCCTCCCCGTTAGCAAGTTTCTCCTTAATTCCAGGTTGCTTCTCTCCTGGTTTATTTTCCACCCGTTGCTTCTTGTCCTGCCTTCCGGTGCTTTGGAGAATAGCTCGACCCCCTTCCTCTTCTTTGGGGCAGCCCCCTCAACTATCGGAAGGCTGCTCTCCTGTCTTCCCCTGGTCCTTCTTTTCATCAACCTAGACATACCCAGGTCCTGCAACCGTTCTTCACATGTTTTAGCCCCGAGTCCCCTAATCCTCTTGTCTGAAATGTGATAGGGTCTCCTGCCTGTGCAGAGGTTGGACTAGAAGACCTCAAGCGCCCCCCCTACCTGTTATTCTGTATTATGTCTCACGGTTATAGACTATAGAGTCTAAGGGAAGTGACAGACATGTGCACGATTTATTTCCTGGGCAAAAAGAGGGAGAAATGGTGGAGACCGCTAGACGTCCAGTGTAGAGTACGGAGAAGAGCAACGAAGATGATCAGGGGACTTGGAGGCTAAAGCATTGGACGAACAGTTGAGGGAACGAGGCATCCCTAGATGAGAAGGATTGGGGTGACATGATCGCATGTTCCAATACTTGAGAAGTTGCCACAAAGAAGCGCGGGGGGTGTCAACCTATTCTCTCAAGATACCTGAGGGCCAGACAAGAAGCAGATCCGACCTAGAACTAAGGAGAAATTGGGTAGGTCTAGTCTAGTGAAGAGAAGAACTAGGGGTTACCTGCAGGGGTGGGATTCTACCGGTTCGGACCAGTTCTACGGAACCGGTTGTTACGATTCTGCGCCGTTCGGAGAACCGGCAAATCACACCCACTGGCTGGCCCCGTCCCTCCCCACTCAGGAGGCTTCCCTGAGGCCTAGTCAGGGGTGGTATTCATGGGGTTGGGGGAGGGAGAAGTGGCCTGAGAGCAGAGCCGAACCTTCCTTAGGACCGAAGCTTCTATTTTTTTCAGTGCAGACTCAGGCAGCAGATGGCAGAAAGGTAGATCTCTGAGTGAATCTGTGATTCTGCAAGCAGCTCAATCTGCCTGCCTGCTTTGCCTGATTTGGCGGGTAAAAGCTGCTCTTTTTTTAAAAGTAAAAAATTCAATCTTGACATATATATTTACAATCTTTACATACAAGCCACGCCCAGCCAGTCACGTGACCACCGAGCCACACCCACAAATTAGGCCATGCCCACAGAACCGGTTGTTAAGAAATTTGAATTTTTGGTTACATGATAACGTGTGAATTTTGGGACAGCCCCTCAAATATTGGTCCAATATTTGAGGGGCTGCCCCGAAGAAGAGGGAGTCAAGCTACTCTCCAAAGCACCTGAAGGCAAGAAATAAACAAGGGATGGAAACTAACCAAAGGTAAGAAGCAACCTGGAACTAAGGAGGAATTTCCTGACAGT
Organism: Pseudonaja textilis; assembly: GCF_049901715.1. Taxonomy (NCBI): domain Eukaryota; kingdom Metazoa; phylum Chordata; class Lepidosauria; order Squamata; family Elapidae; genus Pseudonaja; species Pseudonaja textilis. Next base: position 90,095,659 of record NC_141993.1, read on the forward strand.
TAGAAAAATTAACCCGTGGAGATTGGGAGAGAATTTGGACCAAGAACTGCAAATTAACGTTATCAACAGCATATAAAGAAATTTTAATCAAGATGGCATTTGACACCGGCGAGATTGCCCAAAATATACCTGGATATGAAACCGCAATGCTGGAAATGTAACCTAACAGATGGAACATACTATCGTATGTGGTGGCAATGCCCCAAAGTTAAAAAATACTGGGGAAAATTGAAAAAATGGATAAGAGAAATTATGGAGGCTTTTAAGAAGAGATTGGACAACCATTTGTCTGAAATGGTTGTCTCCTCCCTGAGCAGGGGGTTAGACTAGAAGACCTCCAAGGTCCCTTCCAACTCAGTTATTCTGCTCTAATACAGAATATTAGATATTCTGTAGAACATTAGATATTAGATGATATTGTTCTGTACATTCCTGGACAAACCCAAGAGAGGAATGGGCTTTTATTTCTACTGGCCCGCGTTTCTTAGCAAGGACCAAAACACGACGACAAATCCCAACCGCGCTGAAACCTGGAGTTGACCCTATATAGAAGGTTAAATCAGGGTTGATCCCCGTATCTACCTATGTCTAGAACAGTACTTACCACAGCTTTGCCCGTGAGAGGAGCAGCTCCCTGTTATAAGAAGAAATCTAAGCTTCTTAAAGCCACCAAGTTGGATGATGGTTAATGGATACCTTGAATGGTTCTAAACAAACCATGTCTGAAAGCTACCCTGGTTAATCAATGGGTGACTTGGTGTTATTAGCATCTACGAAGCAAATTCATCCAGGAAACCGCTATAAATGTGTAAATAGTGGCATTTTTAAACTATTTAACTTACTAAATGTTTTAGATAGGTTTTAGACTAGGTGGTTTATTATTATTATTATTATTATTATTATTATTATTATTATTATATGCTCTGTAGTGTGATTGTGATGTGGTGTTTGGGGCACTGGGCTGGAGTAGCTTTCAAATTCCATTGTATTCGTGGAATGCAATGAGAATAAAAAGGTAAAATTCTAAAAAGTTCTACGTAAAATATATATCAGAATAAGAATAAGAATAAGAATAAGAATAGAATAGAATAGAATAGAATAGAATAGAATAGAATAGAATAGAATAGAATAGAATAGAACAGAATATTGGGATATAGAATAGAATAGAATAGAATAGAATAGAATAGAATAGAATAGAATAGAATAGAACAGAACAGAATATTGGGATATAGAATAGAATAGAATAGAATAGAATAGAATAGAATAGAATAGAATAGAATAGAATAGAATAGAATAGAATGCAAGGTCATGCCAAATGGGGAAGGAAGTTCACTCTGCACACGGCCAGAGGCACTCCCAGCTTTTACATAATCCTATAAAATTCTCCCATCTTCTGACGAGCAGAACCACAAGCCACTTGGCTCCAATTCAGCTTCCTCATCTTATTGTCGAGAATAATTTATTGAACCCGGCGCTCTTTTAAGAGTTCGAAACCACCGGCGTCCACATCCCAATTTTTTCCCCAGCTGCGGCTCTTTCAAATCCACTCATCGCCTCATGAAATCAAACAGGGGACTGAGGGGATTTCCTACCGATAAAAGACCACCGACCCAGTGAAATAAATACCTCAGAAATTACCCCGAGGAAAGATTTAACAGGTAAACAGTCACAAAAATCCAGGTAAGGAGCATCAAGCCAAGTCAAAAAGAACATTATTTTAATTTCAGGCCCCCGAAGATCACAATGGACTTTTCCGTCCATTCAAAACTGCACTGAGATGTTTGACCTCCTATGACGGCTAGTCCTCGCATAACGACCAAAATGGAGCCCAACATTTCTGTTCCTAAGCGAGACAGCGAAGGGAGTTTTACCCCAATTTTACAACCGCTCTTTCCACAGTTGGGGAGTGAATCCCTGCGGTTAACTTAGTAACGCGGCCGTTAAATGAGTTTGGCTTCCCCATAGACTTTGCTCGTCAGACGGTCGCAAAAGGGGAAATCTTTCCCCCGGGATACGGCGACTGTTGTAAATAGGAATCTGTTGACAAGCGCCTGAATTTTGATCACCTGACTTATGATGTAACAGTCGTAAGTGTGAAAAACGGTCATGGGTCACTTTTTTCCAGTGCCGTTGTAACTTTGAACCGTCACCGAATGAACCGTTGTAAGTCAAGGACTACCTGCATCAAGGAGATGTTTGAGACGGGAAGTGTGAAAAAAAAAACTTAAGTTTTGTGTGGTTTTAAGCGAGGGGGAGGGGGAAAAAAAACTCCACCCTGTTTGATAAATCATGTGGTAATTTTTTTTCCTCCTTAAACCACACAATTTAGGTTTCGTTTCACCCTCCTGGTCTGTTTCCATCCTGATAAATTTAAGGTCACACCTCTTTTCTGGTACTTCTTGGAAGGCCCCAAACATCCGTGGTGTTATTTGGGGCCTGAAATTAAAATACGGGTAACAGACAACAGATGATCAGAGTTGGAAGGGACCTTGTAGGTCATCTAGTCCAACCCGCACCCAAGCAGGAGACCCTACACCATTTCTGACAGAGGGCAGTCCAGTCTCTTCTTGAAAGCTTCCAAGCTCCCACACCTTCCGAGGGCAACTTCTGTTCCATGAGTTGATTGTTCTCCCTGTCAGAAAATTCCTCCTTATTTCCAGGTTGAATCTCTCCTTGTTCAGTTTCCATCCGTTATTCCTTGTCTGGCCTTCAGGGGATTTAAAAATAGGTGATCCTCACTTTAAAACCCATTAGTTTTGTGACAATTCAAAGTCACTACAGCCGTGGAAAAAGTGACTTACGGCCATTTTTCACACAAAGTTTGAGGTTCAATTGGGATCGTAAGTCGAGACTACCTGTAATTAAGTTTTTACCTGTAATTAAAATTCTACCTGTAATTAAAATTCTCCTGGGCTTTCATTTTGCTTGACTGGATCTTTAACCTGGATTTTTTTTAACCTTCAGTTGAGGTCAAATAAGTTTTGCTCTTAAGGAGAGTCACCATTTCAACGGAGAGAAAAGTAAAGTCCTACACTTAGGCAAGAAAAACCAAAACGACACATACAGACTGGGTGAAACCAGGCTCAATAGCAGGAACTGGGAGAGGGATCTCGGAGTCTTAGTGGGACAACCAGCTAAATATGAGCCAGCTGTGTGCAGCAGCAGCCAAAAAAGCCAATGCAATCCTAAATTGCATTAACAGAGGGATACAATCGAGATCAAGTGAGGTACTAATACCACTCTGTAAAGCCTTAGTAAGGCCACACCTAGAGTACCGCATCCAGTTTTGGTCACCACACTATAAAAAAGATGTTGAGACTCTAGAAAAAGTACAGAGAAGAGCAACCAGGATGATGAGGGGACTGGAGGCTAAAACATACAATGAACGGTTGCAGGAACTGGGCCTGGCTGGTCTAGGGAAGAGAAGGACCAGGGGAGACAGGAGAGCATCTTCCAATATTTGAGGAAGCTGCCACAGGAAGGAGGAAGGGGGTCAAGCTATTTTCCAAGGCACCCGAAGGCCAGACAAGGAATAATGGATGGAAACTGAACAAGGAGAGATTCAACCTGGAAATAAGAAGATTCACTTAACAACCGGGTTACTAATTTAGCCATTGCAGCGATTCACTCAACGACTGTGGCAAGAAAAGGTTGTAAAATGGGGCAAAACTCACTTAGCAACCATCTCACTTAGCAACAGAAATTTCGGGCTCCATGGTAGTCGTAAGATGAGGACTTCCCGTCCTTCTCTGTTACATCCACAGATTGTACAAAATGCAGGGGGTTGGACTAAGGCCCCTTCCAACTCTGTTATTCTATTCTATTCTATTCTATTCTATTCTATTCTATTCTATTCTATTCTATTCTATTCTATTCTATTCTATTCTATTCTATTCTCCATTCCAATATCTATTCTGTTCTATTCTATTCATATGTATGTATGTATGCATGTATATGGATATTGCAGAGATGAGTTCAAGAGTCCCCTTTTGGTGAGATAAATGAATAAATAAATTTAGTAAAACAAAGAAATATATAAATCAGTGTTTCTCCAGGTGAGCAGCTTTAAGGCAGGTGGGACTTCAACTCTCAGAATTTCCCAGCCAGCTCAGCTGGGAGTTGAAATCCACCTGTCTTAAAGTTGGCTAGTTTCAGAAACACTGATTAAAACCCTCACCAACGCCACAAAACTGCACTGATAATCCCTTACGTTGGTTTCAGAAATTGCACAATGTTCTCCCTTTCTTTTACACAAGGTTGCATTGTGCACAATCCTTCTCAGAGCAACTATGTGCCGAAAACTTCGGAGAAAGGGAATAGAAAGTCGAGGCTTTTCCCTAAGGGGCATCGTAGCTTTTTCTGTGTCATGTGTGAATCTGTTTTTGTTTTGTTTTTTTGTGTGGAAAAAAAACAAACAAACCCTCTGGATGTCTTACGGTCTCATTTGCAAAGCCAGCCAGCCATGATTCCTTCATGGGTAAACCAAACCATGGTTTATTAGCCATGCCTGGATTGCAAGGGTTTGCTGAATATTCCCCACGAAAACTGCGGTTTTGAACTACGGTTCCCCAGTTTAGCTGTGGGAACTGCACCAAGTTATTAAAAAGTTGGAAATGAGGGCTAGTGGATTAAGTAGAAAGCGTTTCACTAAGGGATCAAAGCAAAGTTTCAGTCTTTCTCCGGGTCTGTTTAAAAATAACCTATATAATTCTGGGACATTCATTCACACAACCTGAACTTTCTCCAGGTTAACCGCGATAAAAGTTTTATTTTACTTTCGGGTTAAACGCTGGTGCAAATCGGCCCCTCCGCTTAGCTTCTCCCTCTCTGTTCCCTGCCTTTTTTACAAACCCAGGAAAGGGATGTTAAACAGAAGGTGTTGTGTGAACCCAGCCAAGCAGCCTCTCCCGTTTATTTCAAAGAGCTTCTTCTCCCAGGTCAGACTTTTCAAAAGAGAACAGAAGAAGAGGAGAGAATTTCAGCTGATAGCCCTACCTCCAAATCTCCCCTCCCCATCCACAAACAGAGGCGAGCGACCCTCACCTATGGAAGGAGGGAGGGAGGAAAGGAAGGAAGAAAAGGAAAGGAGGGAAAGAGGGAAGGAGGGGGGGAATGGGGAGAAGGAAGGACAGCAGGGGGGGGAGAGAGAGAGGAAGGGGAAATGGAAGGCAGGGAGGAATTCAGAAAAGGAAGAAGGGGAGAAGGAAGAGAGGGAGGGAGAAGGAAGGGAAGGAAGGAGGCAGAGCGAGAAAGGAAAGGAAAAAGGGGGAAAGGAAGGGAGGGAGGAATTTGGAAAAGGGAGGAGGGGGGAAAGGAGAAGAAAGGGAGGAAAGAAAGGAGGGGAAAAAGAAAGAAAGAAAAAGGAAGGAAGTAAAAGGAAGGGAGAAAGGAAGAATGAGAGAGAAAGGAAGGAAAGGAAGGAAAGAAGGAAGGAAGAGGAAGAGAAAGGAAGGAAGGAAGGAAGGAAAGAAAAGGGAAGAAAGAGAAAGGAAGAGAGAGGGAAAGGAAGAGAGAAAGGAAGAAAGAGAGAGAGAAAGAGTGGGAGAGAAAAGAAGGAAAGGAAGGAAAGTAGGAAGAGTGAGAGAGAGGAAGGAAGGAAAGGAAGAAAAGGGAAGAAAGAAAGAAAGAAAGAAAGAAAGAAAGAAAGAAAGAAAGGGAGAAAGGAAGAAAGGAAGGAAAGAGGGAGAGGGAGGGAGAGGAAGGAAAGAAAGAAAGAAAAAAGAAAGAAAGAAAGAAAGAAAGAAAGAAAGAAAAGAAAGAAAGAAAAGAAAGAAAGAAAGGGAAGAGAAAGGAAAAAGAAGAAGGAAAGAGGGAGAGAAGAGAAGGAAAGAAAGAAAGGGAGAAAAAGAAAGAAAGAAAGAAAGAGAGAGAGAAAGAAAGAAAGGAGGAAGAAAGAAGGAAGAAAGAAAGAAGGAAGGAAAGAGGGAGAGGAGGGAGAGAAAGAAAGGAAAGAAAGAAAGGAGAAAGAAAGAATGGAGAGAGAGAGAGAGAGAGAGAAAAGAAAGAAAGAAAGAAAGAAAGGGAAAAGAAAGAGAGAGAAGAATGGAAAGAAAGAAAGAAAGAAAGAAAGAAAGAAAGAAAGAAAGAAAGAAAGAAAGAAAGAAAGAAAGAAAGCCAGGCGAAGGACCCCGCCGAGCTTCCCCAGAAAGGAATCAAAAGCGGGGGCGGGGGGACCCCTTCCCTCCCCTTAGCGACCCTTCCCCAGTCCCGGGCAAAGCGCGGACAGGACCAGCCCGTCGGCCCGTCGCCGGCATCCCAAACGACCCCGCCGCCTTTTCCCCAGCCGCCCCCTCCGGGCCGAGTCCCCGTGGGGGTGGGTGGGGGGGAGGACAGCCAGCCTCCTTCCCGGCCGGGACCCCAAGTAGAAGCCCCCTCTTTCCCTTCTCCTCCCCCCACCCTCCCCGGCCCGCCCACCCACTCACCAGTGGCTCATGCTGGCCGCTTTGCAAGGGCGCGAGGATGCGCGGCGGAGGCGCAGCTGCGGCTCGGCGTCGGCTTTGCAAGTGCGGCTCCGCTCCGGGCGGCTCCTCCTCCTCCTCCTCCTCCTCCCCTGGCCGAGGCAAAGGCGGAGCCCGGGTCGGTCCAACGCCTTGGCCGGCCACCACCTTCCAAGCCCCCCCGCCCTCCCGCCCGGTCTCGGCCCTTCTTAACCCCTTCGGACCCCGCGACCGAGAGAAGGATGCCCGGCGCCCGCGGGCGCCCTGGCCGGACCAGCGGCTTCAAAAGAGGAAGAGGAAGACGAGCAGGCGCGTTTCTGCAACGCCCGCAACGTCCCCCGGACCAGATTTAGCCCCTCTTGCCTCCAGGGCGCCGGTCCCGGGGATCTAGGGGATCCCCCCTCCCCACCCCCGGAGTTAAATCTAGCCGGGGAGAGGCAGCTGGTCCCGCAGCGCCCCTCTTGCCCTCCGCCCACATCCAGCCGGTGCCCAAATCCAGACGACAGCCCAGAATAACCTAGCTAACTCTGTTCGTTTAAGAACTAGTTGAGACCGGACGGAGGGGGGGGTTGGTCTAGGAGACCTCTAAGGTCCCTTCCAACTCTATTACTCTGTTATCCCTTCGGGAAAGCTAAGAAATGATGAGTTTCCTTCGCTTGGGGTAGAATCGGGGCAGAAGAGGGGATGAGAGATGTGGGGGGGGGGTGTTAAAGTAGACAGGGTAAACCCCTCCCCCTTTCAGGGTTAGGCATGGGAATTCCCTGAGGGGCATTGACTCCCCCTTGTGCAAAATGCCTGTGACCTGGTTTGGGAGGTTGTGTGAATGCAGCCGGACTGACCCAACCGGTTCTGCTCCGGATGAAATGAAGCTGTTTCTCTCTCTGTGTGTGTCTGTCTGTCTCTGTCTCTGTCACTTTCTGTCTGTCTTTCTCTCTCTCTCCCCTTCTCTCTCTCCCTCTCTCCCTTTCCCTCCCTCTCTCTCTTCCTCTCTCTTTCTCTCTCCGTCCCTCTCTCTCTTCCTCTCTCTTTCTTTCTCCATCCCTCTCTCTTTCTCTCTCCCCTCTCTTTCTCTCTTCCTCTCTCTTTCTCTCCCTCTCTCCCTCTTTCTCTCTCCCTCTCCCTCTCTCCCCACTCTCTTTCTCTCTCCTCTCTCTCTTCCTCTCTCTTTCTCTCTCCATCTCGCTCCATCTGTCTCTTTCTCTCTCCCCTCTCTTCCTCTCTTTCCTCTTTCTCTATCTCCCTCCCTCCCTCTCCCTCTCCCTATCTCTTTCTCTACCTCTCCCCTCTTTCTCTCTCCCTCTCTCTCCCCCTCTTTCTCTCTCCATCCCTTTCTCTCTCCCCTCTTTCTCTCTTCCTCTCCCTCCCTCCCTCTCTCCCCTCTCTTTCTATCTCCCTCTCCGTCCCTTTCCATCTCTTTCGCCCTGTCTCTCTCCCTCTCCGTCCGTCTCTCTCTTCCTCTCTCTTTCTCTCTCCATCCCTCTCTTTCTCTCTCCCCTCTCTTTCTCTCTTCCTCTCTTTCTCTCTCCCCTCTCTTCTTCCTCTCTCTCCCTCTCTTTCTCTACCTCTCTCCCTTTCTCTCTCCCTCTCCATCCCTCTCCCTCTCTCTCTCTCTCTCCATCTCTTTCTCCCTTCCTCTCTCCCCCCACCACTTTCGGGAAAAGTGGGGTACCAAGGCAACAATCCAGGAATTCCATGCTTTAACCAGGTTGTGTTCCGTCCACCTAGTTGGGCTAAATTGGCACCAGGATTCTTCACACGTCGCAGCAGCTGCATTCACACAAACTCCAAGGTACGGTGTTAAAAGTAACCTGGCTCGGCAAAGCTACTTGCTGGATGGTTTCCACCCCATCCTTAAATCTTCATTTGAAAGGTTTCTTTTCCCTAGTCAGGGTAGATGTGGGTTTAAAAGTGGCTTGTAGAGCGCCCGAGAGAAAGATGTTGTGGGAAATTCCTCCTGTTTGAAAGAACAAAAAAAGAAGGAATCTCTTAGGGAATCTGGGTGACCCACCCAGGATCCTGCGGTTAAGGGAAATTGCAATCGATACACAGATGTAGTAAGGTTGTAGTAAGTTGCTCAGCAGGTGGCTAGAGATATTGGCAGGCCACAGCCTTATGGATTTTCCTTCCTTAAGCAAAACACTTGTGAGTTTTTGCCTCCTTTTACAAACTTTCTTGCCATGTTATTAAGTGAACCATGGTAGTTTGTTAAGTTGGTCACATGGTTAACAGAACAACAAGAATCAATCAAATCAATCGGAACAGAGCTGGAAGGGATCTCAAGAGATCTTCTAGTCCAGCCCCCCGTTGCTCAAGCATTTTGGATAAATGGTAGTTAAGTACATCTGGCTTCCTCACTGACCTGGCTTGTCAAAAGGTCACAAAAGGTGGATTGTCATGACCTCCGGGCACTCCACAACCCTCGTAAATACACACCAGCTGTCAAGAATCCAGTAGGAAGAATTTATAAATGTGCATAACTGAGTTAGAAATATTGTAGGGGAAGCCGTAGGTTAACTAACCCAAGTCTCCATCCAAGTTACTAGTTAACAGCCTCAAAGTCCTTTAAACTCTCAACAAAAATTAGAATTAAACACCGATTTCATAATTTCTGCCTGGAAACTGCTACCGGATTTTATGCTTGAGGTGGAAAATAATATATGAAACTTTTATTTTGGGTTTTACCGATTAGATAGATTTGTGGTTATAGAAATGGCTAATTTAAGCTATGACGGAAAAGTAAAAAAGTTGAAGTTGGATGTTAATGCCTTTTCTTTCTTTTTTTCCCTTTTCCCCTTCCCTTTTTCCTCCCCTATTTTTCCTACTATTTCCTTTTGTATTTTTTTTTTTTGCGGTATGTTATTATATCATAAATTAATAAAATTGTTATAAACAGGAAAAAAAAAGTAAAAGAACGAAACCCTTATTTCAGATTGTAAACACGAACGAGCAAAGACCCAAAACACAATCAGCACAATTCAATCGTAATGATAACGTTTACAGTTCAAAGAAAGAGATTCAACCCACCACCCTTGATTTAATCAACCCCCTTTCCTTTAAGCCTTCATGGCCAAAGTCCACCCCCAAGATCTTGTCCCCCTTATAAAACAATCTCTGTACCCCATTTTCTCTGTAGCTGCCCTTATAGGCAAGTCTCTTTGCTTTGGGAAATAAATACGCTTTTTTTCCCTTACAACTGTCTGGATGTCATTTGGATTTAGCCTAGCCTCATCCTGACTCAAGTTGGAACCCCCAAAAATTATTCTCCCAACCATCCCTTAATTTTTTTAAAAAAATAATGTTTATTAAAACAATTTTTCTTATACACAACATCATTTCTATTCATTACAACGCTCTCTCGTGACAGTATACATACTTTTACATAAATCTTAACTATCTATATACTTGTCTATATTGCTTAATCTATCTTTATCCACTATATCTTTTACCTTGTTATCTTATTGTCTTCTTCTCTATTCAACTCTTATATCTATTATTTAGCCAATCATACAGTACATCCCACGTCAAATAATAATCCGTTTCCTGTCTTTCCTTTATCTCCACGGTCAACTTAGCCATCTCGGCGCACACTAGTATTTTTCTTGTCACATTTTCCTCTTTACTATCGTTTTTCCAATTCTGTGCATGAGTTATTCTTGCTGCCGTTAATAAATGTAGCATTAAATACTCTCTTTTCTTATCATATTTTCCCATTCTAATAGTAAAGTCTCCGGTCTTGATTCAACTTGCTGTTTAATTATTTCTTCTATCCATTTTTTTTGTCCTTAGCCAATATTTTCTCGCTACAGAGCATGTCCGCCATGCATGGTAATATGTTCCTTGCTTTTGTTTGTATTTTCAACATTCGGATCCAACCATCCAAATTTTGATCGCGTGACCAGGAAGATGCTGCAGTGGCCTAAGTGTAAATGCTGGTCCTAAGTAACTTTTTTTCAGTGCCGTTGTAACTTGGACCAGTCACTAAACGAATGGCTGTAAGTAAAGGATTATCTGCATTGGTGCTGCAAGAAGAAATGAATTCAGAAAAGAGGTTTTAAGCACATCATAAATATATGTATAAGATTGTAAGGATTCTATTATAAATAAGCAATTACTAGTTTTTTAATTTATGGTTGTTAGTATGAATGTTATTCTCATTATCAACTTATTAATACTTTGTATGAACAAATAGACCCAGACAATACACTGTTCATTAAGCATTATGTATTTTAAAGAAGAAGAAAAGGAAAATTGCTATAAAATGTTCTATATAGGTGGCATCTGCCCCTGGCGAGATTAGCTAAAAATGTATAAAAATATGTTTCCAAGTTGGAAATGTAAACAATTACATATTACCACATGTGGTAGACCTGTATAAAAGCAAGGAAATTTTGGGCTCAAATACATACGTGGCTAGAAAAAAATGACCAAACAACATATACATTTCAAACCAGAACTGTTTTTACTAGGTATCACATCAGAGGGTTATGACAATATTAAAATATATTTAATATTATATATTTTGACCGCAGCAAGACTCGTATACGCGCAGCCGGTGGAAGAACGAAAACACCCCGTTTAGAGTATGAGACGATAAGGAAGATACTAGACTGTGTAGAAATGGACAGACTAATGCTAAAAATAAAAAGATGAAGGAGATATAGAATACTATTCAACATGGAATAGATTTTATCAGTGGTTAGAAACACGAGGTAGAAATTGGAAGGCGAAAGACTCAGGTGAAGGGGACTTGGAAAGAGACTCTATTTGTATTATTGATAGAGGAATATAAGTATTAGAATGATAGAGGAGATAACATATTATATGATGGTCAGAAATTTTTGTACAAAAATTTGTATATATATATATTTGCATATATATTATTCTGCTTTTAGTTTTGCTTTATGGCGATTGGAATGTATTCAATATATTTGTATGTAAACAATAAAAAGACAAGAAGAAGAACAGTATAAATACACAAATGTTTAAAAAATGTTTTGGAGGGGTTTTGTAGATCATTGTTAATTGTGTGTGTACATGTGTGTGTGTCTGTGTGTCCCTGTGTGTGTGTTTTATGTAAGTTGTGACTCATAATTTGTGGTTTCCTTTTCGTAAGAGCAGGTGTGAAGTTACTGCAGGAAAACAAAACCAGGTCAAAAATTGACAAAAAAAAAAAAAAAACCAACCCCGAAGTTTCTCCTTTTGTTTCCAAAGGTATCAAATTTGTCTTGAGGGCTAGAAACTTGCATTTCAGGTATAAACGACCCCAAAGGAATGCTATTGTGAACTATTATGCTAAGCTGCAGGCGTTGCAAGGAAGTAGCTCGGCTGTGACATCCGATCCATAGCAAAACTTTTAAGAAAGACCAAAAAAAAAAACCAAACAGACAACCCCAAGCCAGGCTGGTTTTACGCTCTGCGCAACAAACGGTAAAATAAATATAACGGGCACGGATTTAACTATACCGTAATGCGTCCTTATAAATAGATGGGGGGGAAACCACCCCAGCGCAGAGCCAAACTTAACCTCAGAAGAATTGTGCATAAAAAACAACAACAACTAAACCATCCTCCAGATGTTAAAAACAGCGTGGTTTTTAAAAGACAAATTTAAATAATGCTTGACAAATGTCTCGGCTACAAGTTCCCTGTTTGGGGACAATGGCTGTCTCATCGCTGTAACTTAAATGTCATAAGCATTATGTCTTTTAATGGAGTGTGTGCAAGCCGTGGTTTAAAAATTAAAAGTTAAAAAAAAGAAACAAGTCAAAATGACCACGAACAGACCTTTGCTTGCTTTTTTATGCATGTCACACTGTCAGCACTCTTTCTAGAGTCTCAGCATCTTTTTTTACATTTCTTCTTTGCGGGAAGTGCTGAGATATTGGAAGATGCTATCATGTCACCTCATCCTTCTTTTCCTTAAACTAGGCATGTCTTCTGTCCATCCATGGTTTGCTCAGATTTTCTTTCTTCCTTCCTTCCTTCCTTCCTTCCTTCCTTCCTTCCTTCCTTCCTTCCTTTCTTTCTCCCTTTCTTTCTTTTTCTTTCTTTCGTTTCCTTTCTCTCTCTCCCTCCCTCTCCCTCTTTCCTTTCTTTCTTTCTTTCTCCCTTTCTTTCTTTCTTTCTTTCTTTCTTTCTTTCTTTCTTTCTTTCTTTCTTTCTTTCTTTCTTTCTCTCTCTCTCTCCCTCTTTCCATTCTCTTTCTTTCTTTCTTTCTTTCTTTCTTTCTTTCTTCCTTCCTTCCTTCCTTTCTTTCTCCCTTTCTTTCTTTTTCTTTCTTTCGTTTCCTTTCTCTCTCTCTCTCCCTCTCCCTCCTCTTCCTTCCTTCCTTCTTTCTTTCTTTCTTTCTTTCTTTCTTTCTTTCTTTCTTTCTTTCTTCCCTTTATTTCTTTCCTTTCTCTCTCTCTCTCTCCTTTCCATTCTCTCTCTCTCTTTTTCTTTCTTTCTTTCTTTCTTTCTTCCTTCCTTCCTTCCTTCCTCTCTCGCTCTTCCCACTTTCCTTCTTTTCCTTCTTTTCTCTCCCTCACTCTTTCTTCCTTCCTTCCTTCCTTCCTTCCTTCCTTCCTTCCTTCCTTCCTTCCTTCCTTCCTTCCTTCCTTCCTTCCTTCCTTCCTTTCTTTCTTTCTTTCTTTCTTTCTTTCTTTCTTTCTTTCTTTCTTTCTTTCTTTCTTGTGCTTTGGAAAATAGCTTGACCCCTGTCCTCCTCCTCTCTGTGGCAGCCCTCAAATATTGAAAGATGCTCTCCTGTCTCCCCTGGTCCTTCTCTTCCCTAGACTAGCCAGGCCCAGTTCCTGCAACCGTTCATCGTATTGTAGGAAGTTAGCACCTACCCGCCCTCCCAGAAAAATGAAACATCCTAGGAAATATTAAAAAGGCAGAATATTTCCCCTAAAAAGAGTAGAAACTCAGAAGCAGAAACTCACCTCAGAAGCAGAAGCTCACCCCCCACCTTTGCTAATGGACCATTACTCTGGCCTGGGCCAGTCTATTTTACATAACAAAGATCTACTCCCGGTAGAGCTAGAATAGGAATTCCCAAAGCCCTTTCATGACATCATCATCCAGCAAGGCTCAACCAAGCCTGGGGACTCAGAACGACCTATAGAGTTGCCCCTGCATGGCCTCATGGGAGTCTGACAACCAATCAGAATACAAGCTCAAATTCAAATCCCAACAGAGGCAAACTCAGCATCTCAGCCCTTCCTTCTTTCTTCATCCAAGGCATGTGATCCTGTCCACCATTAAACCATCTTTCCAAGCAGTCACCATGGTCCCAGTATCTTTCTTACCCAGAATGATAATTCTTCCAACCGTATGTTTTAGCCTCCAGTCCCCTAATCCTCCTGGTTGCTCTTCTCTGCACTTTTTCTAGAGTCTCAACATCTTTTTTTATAGCGGGGTGAGCAAAACTGGATGCAGTACTCTAGGTGTGGACTTACTACGGCTTTACAGAGGGGTATTAGCGCCTCCCTTGATCTTGACTTTCTCGGTTAATGCAACGTAGGATTGCATTGAATTTTTGGGCTGCTGCCACACACCATTAGCTCGTATTTAATTGGTTGTCTCCACGATCCCTGTCCCGGTGACTCCTAGTTGAAGTTGTCACACAATTCTTGAATCCTGGGGAGACAATTCCCACATGATCCCCATCTGTAAAAATGGAGAACGAAATCAAGCACTCTAAAACAGTCGCTTAACTTTATCGATTAGAGACTTTTTTTTTTTAAATGGTCAGGTATAGTTTCTCACCCCAAATGCAAACTCACACCAGGCAACGCATCTTTCCTGATGGCATCCGTTCCACCGTGAAATACATTTATTTCACGCGGAATTAAATCCTTCGTCTTAGATTTCCTTGCGACGTTTCCAAGTTTAATTGTCACGGGGTTTAATGTATTGGTTTTCTTTGAAGGTCAGGGTTCCCTTAAGGATAGATTTAAAACGTGTTCAATAAACTTTTTTGTTCTTTTTGGTTTTGGGTTATCTAAACTCAGCATTTTGTTTTTAAAAAAAGACTCAGCGCAGTTTCCCTGCATCAATGTACTCTCTAAAAGCCAATGCCAACTGGAGGGTGCGCCATCAATCAATCGGCGGTGACACACAGAACAATGCTTTTTCCATTTTAGCTGACAAGCCTCAGAATTATTGATGATCCCAATCTTACTCAGGCTCACTCAGTGACCAACTGCTTAGCTGAGACCGTAAGTGCCTCTTGGCCTCCGACATGCTTCCTTTAACCTGATTTATTGAATGGAATATAATTAGCGGGATCTGTAAAACGGACCAAGGTAATGTTATGCAGGGTGCAAGAAGTGGGTTCCCACGGTGCCTCCCGCCCCTCAATCCAGGGAGTCCTCATCTTATGAACACGACTGAGCCCAAAATTTTTGTGGCTAAGTGAACATTTGTTAAGTGAATTTTCCTCCATTTTTTTTGAATGGAATGGAATAGAATAGAGGAAAGGGGTGGAGAGGAGAGGAGATAAGAGAAAGTAGAACAGAACACAGAATAGAATAGAATAGAATAGAATAGAATAGAATAGAATAGAATAGAATAGAATAGAATAGAATAGAATAGAATAGAATAGAATAGAAAATAGGATAGGATAGGATAGGACAGGACAGGACAGAATAGAATATGAGTCGAGAGGAGAGAAGAGAAGAGAAGAGAGAAGAGAAGAGAAGAGAAGAGAAGAGAAGAGAAGAGAAGAGAAGAGAAGAGAAGAGAAGAGAAGAGAGAAAGGGAAGAGAAGAGAAGACAAGGGAAGAGAAGAGAAGAGAATATGAGTGGAGAGGAGAGAAGAGAAGAGAAGAGAAGAGAAGAGAAGAGAATATGAGTGGAGAGGAGAGGAGAGAGAAGAGAAGAGAAGAGAAGAGAAGAGAAGAGAAGAGAAGAGAAGAGAAGAGAAGAAGAGAAGAGAAGAGAAGAGAGAAAGGGAAGAGAAGAGAAGACAAGGGAAGAGAAGAGAAGAGAATATGAGTGGAGAGGAGAGAAGAGAAGAGAAGAGAAGAGAAGAGAAGAGAAGAGAAGAGAAGAGAGAAAGGGAAGAGAAGAGAAGACAAGGGAAGAGAAGAGAAGAGAATATGAGGGAGAGGAGAGGAGAGGAGAGAAGAGAAGAGAAGAGAAGAGAAGAGAAGAGAAGAGAAGAGAAGAGAAGAGAGAGAAGAGAATATGAGTGGAGAGGAGAGGAGAGGAGAGGAAAGGAGAGAACAGAATAGAGCTGGAAGGGACCTTGGAGGTCTTCTAGTCCAACCACCCTTGCATCTTTGGGCGGGCGGGCGGCGATGGCTTGGAGGTTGACCTCCGCATTTGTGGGGGCCCTTTGTATCGGGTCAACGCAGGCAGCACCATATCCGGTGTGCAACAAAAGTACTTCCTAACGGCAAGCCCCCCATTCCCCCCATTTCGCATGTTTTAATACAGGCCTTAATTTGGGGGAAGGGGCTTAATTTCATTTCATGCCTATAAAACATGCTGGGACTTCCTATTGGGGGAGGCCGTATTGTTGGAGAAACAGGGAATATCATTTCAGACAAATGGCTGTCCAGTGTCTTCTGGTGGTGGAGCACCACGATTTCTGGTGGCAGGCAGTTCCCCTGGTTAAGTGTTCTACCGTTAGGAAATTCCTCCTTAGTTCTAGGTTGCTTCTCTCCTTGATTAATTTCCACCCGTTGCTTCTTGTCTCACCCTCAGGGACTTTGGAGAATAGCTTGACTCCCTCTTCTTTGGGGCAGCCCCTGAGATATCGGAAGGCTGCTATCATGTCACCCTCCCAATTCTTCTTTTCTTCAGACTAGCCAAACCCAAATCCTGCAGAATGGAATGGAGTCGAACTGAATTGAATGGAGTTGGAAGGGACCTTGGAGGTCATCTAGTCCAACCCCCTGCTCAAGCAGGAGACGCTAGACGATGGCGAACCTATGGCACGCCTGCCGCAGGTGGCACGCAGAACCATTTGCGCCAGCACGCGAGCCGCGGGCAAAGTTACCTCACTGCGCAGGCGCGCGCCTCACAACTGATTTTCGGCTGGTTTGAGGCCTTTTTCGGCCTCCCAGAGGCTTGAAAAAAAGCCTCTGAAGGCTTTGCAGGCCGAATAATAGGCCCGTTTCATCACTTCCTGTAATACCGCATGCGCAGGGGGCGGGGGGGGCGGGCATGCATTGCCTTCTAGGTGCTGGCACGTGAACACGCACAATTTTGGGCACAGGAGCTCCAAAAGGTTAACCACCATTGCCCTATACTATTTCAGACAAACGGCTGTCCAATTTCTCCTTAAAAAAACCTCCAGTTTTATCCAGAGGACTACTACCTGTACAGTTATATAACTCCTAAATTAATCATTGTAGGACAGTGTGGAGGAAACTCCCACTGCCCTGTTAACCTCCCCATTTCTGAATTTTCATCCCATTTATTTGGATGTGTAACCTGTTTATAATCCGGTTTTTCAGCTATGCTTCTAGTCGTGTATTTCTTTTATACGGCTTTATTATCCTGGGGTAAGTCGCCCAGTGTCACTTAGATGATTTAATAAATAATCAGAACTACAAATATTCAGGTCGCAATTAGAGGGCAGCAAAAAAAATTCTTCGGCAATGTAATTTTTGCCCCTGTTGGTCGTCCTTAATTTTGCAGGAAGACCCGATAACGGTAGAAGAGGAGAAAAAAGAGACGCGAAAGGTCTTCTTGTGTGCGTGCATAATAGTAAAGCAGAATTGAACAAACCACGATGGTGGAGTTTACTCACAGGGCCAATCCCTCATTCCATTGGAATTATTTGATGTGGGTTGATTGCACATTGTGAGTTAGTTACTGATTTATTTCGTGGCAAATACTTTTACAGCATGTCAAGTTTTGATTTCTTGTAAAGCACCAATGGCCATACCCAAAAAATAAATAGTTATTTTCAACTTAATAAGGCAATTTAAAAAAAAATCAACCCCCCCACAATGCAGCCATCTTGGCACAGTCTGAGGTGGGCGGATTTCATCCAGAAAAGCGGTCTTAAGAAGCAAAGTCGGATGGGACCGCAGAAGGTCATCAATCCCAACCCGCCCCCCTCCCCTGCATGCTGCAGGATTCACAACATCAGGGGTGTGTCCAACCTCAGCAAGTTTAAGACTTGTGGGCTACCTTGACTGGGGAATTCTGGAAGTTGAAGTTTACAAGTCTTAAAGTTACCACCCTCGATATACCATCCTCCATAACAGAATAACAGAGTTGGAAGGGTCCTTTAGAGGTCTTCTAGTCCAACCCCTGGCTCAGGCAGGAGACCTTACACCAGTGGTGGCTAACCTTTTTGGGCTCCTGTGCCAAAAATTGTGCACGTGCTTGCACACTCACGCTCATGTGCCAGCACCCAGAAGGCAATGCATGCCACCCCCTACGCATGCGCATGCAATCCCCACCCTTGCCACCCCCTTACATGCACTGCGCCTCCCAGCTGATTTTCGGTGGGTTTTGGGCTTTTTCAGCCTCCCAGTGGCTTGAGGAAGGCTTCTGCAGGCTTCTGCAGGCTTTGCAGGCTGAAAACTAGGCCCGTTTCGTCACTTCCAGTATTTTCGGAAAAACAGGAAGTGATGAAAGGGGCTAGTTTTCGGCCTACAAAGCCTGCAGAAGCCTTTCTCAATCCTTTGGGAGGTTGAAAAAGCCGAAAACCCACCGAAAATCAGCTGGGAGGCACACACATGCGCAGTGAGGTAAATTTGCCTGCAGCCCGCATGCCGGCACAAATGGCTCTGCACGCCAGCTGTGGCACGCGTGCCATAGGTTCGCCATCACGGCCCTACACCGTTTCAGACCAATGGTTGTCCAATTTCTTCTTAAAACAACGCCTAAAGCAATTGTGCCCCAAATTTCTGTTGCTAAGTGAGACATTAGCGGCGAGTTTTGTCCCATTTTACGAACTTTCTCGCCACAGCCATTACACGAATCATCGAAAATGTGAAGTGAGCAACTCGGTTGTTAAGTGAATCTGGCTTCTCCCCCCGTTTGACTCTGCTTGCCAGAATGTTGACAAAAGGACCCCGGGATATTACAACCGTCATAAATATGAGCCAGTTACCCGGTGCCCGAATTTTGATCACGTGGTTGTAGCGTGAAAAACGGTTATATTTCCCTTTTTTCCAGCGTCCTTGTGACTTCCAACGGTCGTATAATGAACTATTTTAAGGCCTTTCTCACAGGGGCATAGCAAGGATTTTCCTTTAAGGGTACATCCTTATTCAGCAGAGGAAAATCAAACCAAACCAAACTCAGAAAGGCTGTCTGTGCAATATTGAATTTTTAATATGAATCCCATCTTGCAGCTATACTGTAAATGATTTTTTTGTTTGTTTAATCTATTGTGGGAAGAAGCAAAATTGACAGGGATTGTCTGGGATGGATCATGTTCTTTACTGGAAACCGAAAGGATGTTTAGGGGAAGAGTCAATTCAATGGCAGCATCCGCATGGGAGGGCAAAAAAGTCAAAATGGCGCCCACGATTGCGCAATCAAGCTCTCTTCCTCCTCCCTTTTAACGGGTTGAGCGTGTAAAATTGAGTACAAAATTGTGGTCTTTTCACACCCACACACACACACACACACACACACCAAAAAAGGTCAGTGGTCCTTTGGTTGGATGTTCCAATTCAAAACGCCAGAATTTTGACCACGGGGAATTCTGCAAACGGTCGTTAAGGGTGAACAACTGTCCCTTTTTTCAACTTCAAACAGTCACTAAACCGCGCCGTCGTAAGTCGAGGCGATACCTGCATCAGGAAATAAGGAGATTATCAGTGACAGAGGAGTTTGAGATGGGAAGCGTGAAGCGAAACTTAAGTTGTGTTGTTTTAAGGGAAGGGTGGGGGGAAAAAAGATTCAATTGTGTGGTAATTTTTTTTCCCTCTTAAGCTATACAATTTAGGTTTCGTTTCACGCTCCTCGTCTGTTTCCATCCTGATAAATTGAAGGTGACACCTCTTCTCTGGTATTTCTTGGAAGGCCCAAAATGTCCGTTGTGTTATTTGGGGCCTGAAATTAAAATACAGGTGATGCTCACCTTAAAACCCATTTGCTTTGTGACCGTTTGAAGTCACAACAGCAGTGGAAAATGTGACTTATGACCGTTTTTCACATTTACGACCATGGCAGCATCCCCATGGTCACATGATCAAAATTTGGACATTTGATAACCAACTTATGGCTGTTTTTTACACTTAAGACCGTCGCAGCATCTCTGTGCTCACGTGATCAAAATTCAGACATTTGATAACTGAACTTATGACCGCTTTTCACACTTACGACCATCACAGCATCCCCATGGTCACGTGATCAGAATCCAGCAGCTTGACAAACGACTTATGACTATTTTTCACACTTACGACCATCGCAACATTCCCCATGCTCATATGAACAGAATCCAGACGTTTGACAACTGACTTATGACCGTTTTTCACACTTATGACCATCACAACATTCCCCATGCTCACATGATCAAAATCCAGACATTTGACAACCGAGTTATGTCCGTTTTTCGCACTTATGACCCTGGCAGCATCCCACTGGTCATGTGATCAAAATCCAGACATTTGACTACTGACTTATGACCGTTTTTCACACTTACAACCATTGCAGCATTCTTCCCCTGCTCGCGTGATCAAAATTCAGACGTTTGAAACCGACTCACATTTACGATGGTGGCGGTGTCATCACTTGATCCCCTTCTGACAAGCAGAGTCCATGGAGAAGCCAGTGTGTGGACACAACGTGTGGCCATCATGGTTGAAAAACGGGGCACAACTCCCTTCAACCACTGCCTTGCTTAGCGACGGAAACGCTGAACTCCATTGTGGTTGTAAATCAAGGACGGCCTGTACTGTGGCAGAGATAGCAGAGGGATTCCCTGCTGTCTATTTTTTGCTTGTTTCAAATATCTGTCGTTTCCACAGCCCAAGAAATTATTCCAACGTGGATTTTAAAGCAACAACAACCTCGGAGCGCAGAACAGATTCCGACACACGGAATTAAATGTCATTTATTGAAGCGGGAAATCTAATCCCTTTAATCTCACCAAGAATGTGCGGGCAGGTGGTTATTTTATCTGGTGCAGGATCTTTCTCTGCGTGTCACGCTTGTAAAAAAAACATTCCTTTTTTTGCAACAGGTAAAGTCGGAAACAGCCTCGGTGGCCCAGGTGAGCTTGGAAACAGGTTGAACTGCTACTGTATTCCTATTCCCTGGCAGGGGCCAGGACCGGGCCTTTGGTAGCAACCCCGCAGGTAGACATGCCGCCGGTAAAGCTTTCTCCAAGGTGGGAAGTGCTGCACGGACCCCAGCTTCAATGAGCCGCATTTGAAATACAGGTTTAGTTTAGTTTACTTTATTATCCTTGCACCTCGTACAAGGAAATCAAACACCATCTTCAATGCACTTTCTTCTTCTTCTTCTTCTTCTTCTTCTTCTTCTTCTTCTTCTTCTTCTTCTTCTTCTTCTTTCTTCTCCTCCTCCTCTTCCTCTTCCTCCACCTCTTCCACCTTTCTTCTTCTTCTTCTTCTTCTTCTTCTTCTTCTTCCTCTTCTTCTTCTTCTTCTTCCTCTTCCTCTTCCTTCTTCCTCCTCCTCCTCTTCTTCCTTCTTCCTCCTCCTCCTCTTCTTCTTTTCTTCTTCTCCTTCTTCCTCCTCCTCCTCCTCCTCTTCCTCCACCTCTTCCACCTTTCTTCTTCTTCTTCTTCTTCTTCTTCTTCTTCTTCTTCTTCTTCTTCTTCTAATTCTAATTCTAATTCTAATTCTAATTCTAATTCTAATTCTAATTCTAATTCTAATTCTTCTTATTCTTCTAATTCTTCTTATTCTTTTCTTATTATTCTAATTCTAATTCTATTCTCCTCCTCCTCCTCCTCCTCCTCCTCCTCCTCCTCCTCCTCCTCCTTCTTCTTCTTCTTCTTCCTTCTTCTTTGTCCTCCTCCTCCTCCTCTTCTTCTTTCTTCCTCCTCCTCCTCTTCTTCTTTTCTTCTCCTTTGTTGTCTTCCTCCTCCTCCTCTTCCTCCTCTTCCTCTTCCTCTTCTTCTTCTTCTTCTTCTTCTAGTTTACTTTATCATCCTTGCACCTCGTACAACGAAATCAAACGCCATCTTCAGTGCACATCATGACCATGAAAATAAACACAAACACACACCCTCCACACCCCCAAAACCCCCGACACCGCACCAACACTGCACTAGACAGTAGAATCCAGGTAATCCTGGACTTACAAAGGTTCGTTTAGTGACCGTTCAGAGTTACAACAATGACTGAAAAAAGTGACGTGACCATTTTTTTTCACACTTACGACAGCAATCTGGGGAACGCAGGGTCAAAATTCAAAAATTTGGCAAACGCTGTCTTGAACCCAAAGCCGTCGGTTTGCGTTTTCGCACAATGTATTGTATAAATCTGTAAGGAGAGTCAATTCAGACTGATAAATAAAACATATGAAGAACGGTTGCAGGGACTGGATACGTCTCGTTTAACGAAGAGGACTAGGTGGGGAAAACTTGCTATCAGTCGTTCAATATTTGGGGGGCTGCCCCAGAGAAGGGAGGGGTCGATCTATTCTCCAAAACACCAAAGAAGGCCGGACAAGAAGCAATGGGTGGAAAGTAATAAAGGAACGAAGGAGAAATTTCCTAACACTGGGGACAATTAACCAGGGGATCAGCTTGCCACCAGAAATTGTAAGTGGTTCAGCACTGGAGGTTATTAAGAAGAGACTGGACAAGTTACTTCTGTGAAACAGTATAGGATCTTCTGCTGGAGCAGGGGGTTGGACTAGAAGACCTCCAAGGTCCCTTCCAACTCTGCTATTCTATTCTATTCTATTCTATTCTATTCTATTCTATTCTATTCTATTCCATTCCATTCCATTCCATTCCATTCTGTTTCTATTCTATTCATTCCATTCTGTTTCTATTCTACTCTACTTTATTCTATGTTATTATATTCTATAACTGATCAAGGAGAGATTCAACCTGGAAATAAAGGAGAAACTTTCTGACAGGGAGAACAATCGACCCATGGAACAGAAGTTGCCCTCAGAAGTTGTGGGAGCGCCATCAGTTGAGACTTTCAAGAAGACACTGAACTGCCATTTGTCAGAAATGGTGTGGGGTCTCCCGTTTGAGCAGGGGGTTGGACTAGATGACCTATAAGGTCCCTGCCAACTCTAATTATCTGTATCTGTATATTCCAATATCTATTCTATTCTATTCTATTCTATTCTATTCTATTCTATTCTATTCTATTCTATTCTATTCTATTAATTCCATTTTATTTCTATTCTGCTCTATTCTATTCTATATTCCAATATCTATTCTATATTTCAATATATGTTCTGTTCTATTCTACTCTACTCTACTCTACTCTATTCTATTCTATATTCCAATATATGTTCTGTTCTATTCTATTCTATTCTATTCTATTCTATTCTATTCTATTCTATTCTATTCTATTCTATTCTTCATCCAATATATATTCTATTCTATTCTATTCTATTCTATTCTATTCTATTCTATTCTACTCTACTCTACTCTACTCTACTCTACTCTATTCTATTCTATATTCCAATATATGTTCTGTTCTATTCTATTCTATTCTATTCTATTCTATTCTATTCTATTCTATTCTATTCTATTCTATTCTATTCTATATTGCAATATATGTTCTATTCTATTCTGTTGTGTTCTGTTCTAGTTCTAATTCTAATTCTAATTCCACTCCACTCCATTCTCTCAACAGTTACAAGGATTAAGTATATCCAGTTTAATTAAAAGGAGAACTAGGGGTGACATAATAGTGTCTTCCAATAGTTGAGGGGCTGCCACAGAGAAGAGGAAAGCGTGAACCGATTCTCCAAAGCACCTGAGGGCAGGACAAGAAGCAACGGAGGGAAACTAACCCAGGAGAAAAGCAACCTGGAATTAAGGAGAAATTTCCCAACAGTGAGGACAATTAGCCAGCGGAACTGCTTGCCACCAGAAGTTGTGGGTGCTCCAACACTGGAGGTTTTTAAGAAGAGACAGGACAGCCATTTGTCTGAGGGGGCTTAGTCATGTGTTTAGTCATGAGGGTTTAGTCATGTTGGAGTAGGGGGTTGGACTAGAAGACCTCCAAGGCCCCTTCCAACTTTATTATACTGTTACTGATCTCCCCTGGATGAAGACAGCCCTTATTCCTTGAAAATCCAAACAGTTTTGCACCGAGTGGCAGAGATAATTCTATTTTACACTGGGGAGAAAAGTTTTTTAAAAAAGAAGGTAGGTTTTCAGGCTTTTGTGTGCATCTGATGCTATCTTTCCCAGCGCCCTGTTAATGGTTGCGGGTAGCAATCGGTCCTACAGGTAAAAATCCAAAACGTGCTGCCGGGAACGTTTGTGTTTGAAAAGAATCTTCCCAATCAGGTAACTGAAAATATACAACATACCTCTTTTTTTTGTGTGTTATTTGTGAAACACGAGGGTTACTTCCAGGGGTGGGATTCAATTTTTTTAACAACCAGTTCTGTGGCCGTGGCTTAAGTTGGTGGGCGTGGCTTGGTCATATGACTGGCTGGGCGTGGCCAACACAACATCACTCACATCGAGGCACGCATCTCCTCGTCTGGCCTTTCGTGACTGTGGCGATGTTGCAATAGTCGTAAGTGTGAAAAATGGTTGTAAGTCACTTTTTTCAGTGCCGTCGTAACTTTGAATGGTCACTCCACACAAGCAAAGGAGGGAAAAAAACTCCAGAGGAGTTCCTGAGACAGGAAGTCTAGTCCTACCAAGAATGTAATCAGGGTTAACGGAGAGGCAGTTTCTGTAAGCAACACCAGAATGTTTCCTTCCTGCCTTCCTTACAGGATTAGCCCTGTAATTTCTTCCAACAACCGGTTCTCCGAACTGCTTAGAATGTTAACAACCGGTTCTAGCAAATAGGTGAGAACCTGTAGAATCCCACCCCTGGTTACTTCTGTCCTAGGAAGGAGCAGTTTCCCACAGTTAGTCAGGATTCTAGGTGTATCATTGAACATCAAGGTTGGGAGGTACTTTCAAGGTCATCTAGTCCAACTCCAGGTCATCTTGCTCACCTGTTCTTACCTTCTTCAGGAGCTTTTGAGCTCTGTGGCCAGATCTTCACTGGAGGGTGAAGAAAGAAAGAGAGAGGGAGAGAGAGAGAGAGAGGGGAGAGAGAGGGAGAGGAGGGAGAGGAAAAGAGGGGAGAGAGAGGGAGGAAGAGAGGGAGAGAGAGGGAAGGAGAGGGAGAAAGGGGAGAGGGAGGGAGGGAGAGACAGGGGAGAGCAAGGGAGAAGGAGGGAAGGAGGGAGGGAGAGGGGGAGAAGGAGAAGAGAGAGGGGGAGGGAGAGGGAGAAGAATGAGGGAGGGAGAGAGGTTCTGGCCCCCACATTACCAAAAGATTGGTTGAGACTTTGGAGAAAGTGCAGAGAAGAGCAACTAAGAGGATTAAAGGCTCGGAGGCTAAAACATATGAAGAACAGTGGCAGGAATCGAGTATGGCTAGTCTAGACAAAAGGGACATGGTGGCTCAGTGGCTGAGACACTGAGCTTGTCGATGAGGAAGGTTGGCAGTTCGGCAGTTCGAATCCCTAGCGCCGCGTGATGGAGTGAGCTCCCGTGACTTGTCCCAGCTTCGGCCAACTTAGCAGTTCGAAAGCATGTATAAGAAATGCAAGTAGAAAAAGCCCCAGAAGGCAGGATAAGAAACAACAGATGGAAACTAATCAAGGAGAGAAGCAATCTGGAATTAAGGAGAAACTTCCTAGCAGTGAGGACCATTAACCAGTGGAACAGCTTGCCACCAGAAATCGTGGGCGCTCCATCACTGGAGCTTTTTAAGAAGAGTTTAGACCAGTGGTTGCCAACCGGTGGGCCGGGACCACTAGTGCTCCACAAAATTTGGGGGGTGGTCCGTAGAGAAATGTTACCCGCAGAGCATCCCCCAAAGCAATTAATCCATGCTGCATGGGAACCCATGGCCTGCAGGAATGGTGCCTGCCCATTCACTCCTTACCTGGCAAACTTGCCTCCTAAGTTGCTATTTTTCCTTTTTTCCACCCCCCGACCATCAGTTCTGCTTTGCCGGGTGTTTTCGATTAGCTAGAAAGCAGGAAAGCGTTGGATTTCTTGCTTTCTAGCTAAACTCTAGATCTTCAGCTCTGCTTTTAAGCAGAGCCAAACCTTCCTTAGGACTGAAGCTTCTATTAGTCAGTGCAGACTCAGGTAGCTGATGGCAGAAACGCAGATCTCTAAGTGAATCTGTGATTCTGTGAGCGACTCAATTTGCCTGCCTGTTTTACCTGATTTGGGGTAAAAGTGGCTCTTTTTTTATAAAAATACAATATTTACATACATGGTGTGTTGTGAGTTAATTTTATGAGTTTGCGTGCAAGCAAATTTTATGTGACAGACTCACGTAGCCGATGGCAGAATCATAGATCTCTAAGTGAATCTGTGATTCTGTGAGCGACTCAATCTGCCTGCCTGCTTTGCCCGATTTTGGGTAAAAGTGGCTCTTTTTTTATAAAAAAATTCAATCTTTACATATATATATATATTTACAATATTTACATACAAGCCACACCCCCAGCCAGTCACATGCCCACCAAGCCACACCCATTAATTAGGACACGCCCACAGAACCGGTTGTTAAGACATTTGAATCCCACCCCTGCCTCTGTGTGTTTGTGTGTGTGTGTGTGAGAGAGAGAGAGAGGGAGGGAGAGGAAGAGAAGGAGGTCAGATCAAATCTCTCTCTCTCTCCCACCAACGTCAGCAAGCCACCATCGGTCGAAATTCATATTAGTGGTTACTGGGATTTATAATTCTGAGTTGGTGGTTCTTGGGAGGTCCAAAAAGTTGGTGACCCCTGGTCTAGAGACAGTCACTTCTCTGAAATGGTGTAGGTTCTCCTGCTTAAGCAGGGGGCTGGACTGGAAGACCTCCAAGGCCCCTTCCAGCTCTATTCTGATCCTCATCCCTCCCTCCTCACGTCGGGAGCGCCTCTCTGCGTGGCCTCCCCCATTCGGTTCAACACCTGGCTGGAGACGCGGAGGAGCACAGAGCGTTCATTCAAGCAACCCAGCTCTGAACAAGGATGTCCTCTCTCCAGCCAGCCAGACGAAACTCTCCCCCTCCTCATTTTGGGCCTGGGAACGCCCCCTCCTCTGTGCCCCCTCCGTTGGATGCGACTAAAGGCAGGCTTGAGTTTCCATCTCCCCAAAAGCTGCTTTTTAGGGTGTGTTTCGTTTTGTTTTTTACACGAGCTGTTAGGAATGAAGGTAATCTAACAGCTATTTGGGATGGAAATATATAAACCGGGATAGACATTTTAATGCTGTCTCTTTAAATTATGCATAATAATTTTCAGCGGAAACAGGTGCCACCCAGCTACCATAGACCAAGCCAGCATTCCTCCCACAAGGTGCGAATGCAGACCATCATTGCAGCAACAAACTTCCCTATCCTTCGATTGATTCCCTGACTTGATCGGCGGCCACCAGGCAGATGCTCGGCACATGGAAAATCTGACTAGCTGGGACAGTCCCGTCACTTAAAATAGAATTAGTCGATCGATGGAGGGAGCCCCAGTGATTTCTGCACGAACATTAGTGTGATAAGCCGGGTTTGGTGTTTGCTTTGAGAGGGAATTGCAACCTGGAGTGTTTGTTTTCGAGTGTCGAACGGCAATAGCAACTGATGGGCTCAGTTCCCAGTCTGCGCCGGAGTTGACAAAACAGAATTGTTACTTCCACAACTTGCACCAAGCCCAAAGGGATTAAATCGGATGAGGGTCAGTAGAAAAGTCTTAATTTTCTTTTTTTTTAAGTAACTATTTTTTTTAAAAAATTACGGGCTAGAAACCTGGAGACGGTGAGTTCTAGTCCTGCCTTAGGTACAAAAGCCGGCGAGGTAACTTTGGGCCAATCACCAGGAGACAGTGAGTTCTAGTCCCGTTTTAGGCATGAAAGCTGACTGGGCGACTTTGGGCCAATCAGAAGGTTGGGAGTTCTAGTCTTGCCTTAGGCATGAAAGCCAGCTGGGTGGCTTTCGGCCAATCAACAGGAGACATTGAGTTCTAGTCCCGCCTTAGACAGGAAAGCCAGCTGGGTGACTTTGGGCCAATCACCAGGAGACTTGGGAGTTCTAGTCCCGCCTTAGACAGGAAAGCCAGCTGGGTAACTTTGGGCCAATCACCAGGAGACAGTGAGTTCTAGTCCCGTTTAGGCATGAAAGCTGACTGGGCGACTTTGGGCCAATCAGAAGGTTGGGAGTTCTAGTCTTGCCTTAGGCATGAAAGCCAGCGTGGGTGGCTTTCGCCAATCAACAGGAGACATTGAGTTCTAGTCCCGCCTTAGACAGGAAAGCCAGCTGGGTGACTTTGGGCCAATCACCAGGAGACTTGGGAGTTCTAGTCCGCCTTGACAGGAAAGCCAGCTGGGTGACTTTGGGCCAATCACCAGGGAGACAGTGAGTTCTAGTCCCGTTTTAGGCATGAAAGCTGACTGGGCGACTTTGGGCCAATCAGAAGGTTGGGAGTTCTAGTCTTGCCTTAGGCATGAAAGCCAGCTGGGTGGCTTTCGGCCAATCAACAGGAGACATTGAGTTCTAGTCCCGCCTTAGACAGGAAAGCCAGCTGGGTGACTTTGGGCCAATCACCAGGAGACTTGGGAGTTCTAGTCCCGCCTTAGACAGGAAAGCCAGCTGGGTGACTTTGGGCCAATCACCAGGAGACGGGGAGTTCTAGTCCCGTTTTAGGCATGAAAGCTGACTGGGCGACTTTGGGCCAATCAGAAGGTTGGGAGTTCTAGTCTTGCCTTAGGCATGAAAGCCAGCTGGGTGGCTTTGGCAATCAACAGGAGACATTGAGTTCTAGTCCCGCCTTAGACAGGAAAGCCAGCTGGGTGACTTTGGGCCAATCACCAGGAGACTTGGGAGTTCTAGTCCCGCCTTAGACAGGAAAGCCAGCTGGGTAACTTTGGGCCAATCACCAGGGGACTGGGAGTTCTAGTTCTGCCTTGGGCAGGAAAGCCAGATGGATGACTTTGGGCTGATCTCTAGGAAATGATGAGTTCTAGTCCTGCCTTAGGCATGAATGCCGGCTGGGTGACTTTGGGCCAATCATCAGAAGACTGAGAGTTCTAATCCCACCTCAGACATGAATGCCTTGCTGGCTGGGGAATTCTGGGAATTGAAGTCCACCCATTTTGAGGCTGCCAAGGCTGAAAAACATTATATTTGAAGACCCTTTTAAATAAAATTTCTACTTCCCTGCAGGCCCCATACCTGAGTGGATTCTGCCTGTCAGTTCGGAAGATTATTTTAATTCTTGAAACCAGGAAATCCTCGTCTCCTTCCTCCTCTCCTTCCTTCTCTTCCTCCTCTCCCTCCTCCTCCTCCTTTCTCTTCTCCTTCTCCTCCTCCTCCTCCTTTTCTTCCTCCTCTTCCTTCCTTCACCCTCTCCATTCTTTAATTTTTCTTCATAACAGCAACCCTAAAAGATAGATTGAGGGAATTTAGGGCCCAAATCCACCAGGCACTTCCACACTTCTCTCTTATTCATCAGTTTAAGACTGCCAGCTCCAGAAAATGTCCTACAAAGCTTAATTTAGGGCAGGAACTAAAACCTTCAAAAGGAAAACAGATGGAAATCCCTTCGCCATCGCTGAAGATTTGCAAACTTCAAGTCAGGAAAAAACCAAGCCGAAAAACCATTCGCTGCCAACTGACAGAGGCCAACTCAGCTTCTTCTCCTCAAAAGTTTGTTCCAGATGACTTCAGAGTAGCTAAAGATGACAAAAGTCAAAAAAATAATTTTTAAAAAAATTGGATTTCAGATCTAGAAAGAAAGGGGAGCAGCTTTGTTACCGCAGATTCCTTAGCTCACATGTCAGGCAAAAAAATCTGTTCTCTGCCTCCCAAGTCCTAGCTGGGTCTTCCTTTGGTTGCCCTGCACAGGAGAACGGAGCTGGAAAGCAGGTGAGCCACGCCCACCAAGCCAAGCCAAGCCCGCCAAGCCACACCCACAACTGATCGGCTGGGTCTTCCTTTGGTTGCCCTGCACAGGAGAACGGAGCTGGAAAGCAGGTTAGCCACGCCCACCAAGCCAAGCCAAGCCCGCCAAGCCACACCCACAACTGATCGGCTGGGTCTTCCTTTGGTTGCCCTGCACAGGAGAACGGAGCTGGAAAGCAGGTTAGCCCGCCCACCAAGCCAAGCCAAGCCCGCCAAGCCACACCCACAACTGATCGGCTGGGTCTTCTTTGGTTGCCCTGCACAGGAGAACAGAGCTGGAAAGCAGGTTAGCCACACCCAACTGATCGGCACCAAGCCAAGCCAAGCCCGCCAAGCCACACCCACAACTGATCGGCTGGGTCTTCCTTTGGTTGCCCTGCACAGGAGAACGGAGCTGGAAAGCAGGTTAGCCACGCCCACCAAGCCAAGCCAAGCCCGCCAAGCCACACCCACAACTGATCGGCTGGGTCTTCTTTGGTTGCCCTGCACAGGAGAACGGAGCTGGAAAGCAGGTTAGCCACGCCCACCAAGCCAAGCCAAGCCCGCCAAGCCACACCCACAACTGATCGGCTGGGTCTTCCTTTGGTTGCCCTGCACAGGAGAACGGAGCTGGAAAGCAGGCTAGTGGGGTGGAGAGGGAAGGGGGATTTTGCAGTATCCTTCCCTTGCCACACCCATGCACCAAGCCATGCCACACCCACCAAGCCATGCCACGCCCACCATTCCACGCCCACAGAACCGGTAGTAAATTTTTTTGAATCCCGCCACAACCTGGATTATCGATTTTGTGATTTAGCATTCATTGCTTTGTGAAAACTAACGAGTTGGATCACTATTCCATCTCTGGCTCTGTGTCAACTCAGAAAGTCACTTCAAATTCACTAATCACAATTCGCTGAGCGTTTGGAAACCGGCAAATCTCATTTGCCTCCCTGATTTTTCTCAGAGGGAAGTTTTTTAACCTCCCCGACAAAATGATAAAACTTCCTTTGACTCGAACATGACTTCGGGATGCGGCTGTCATGCATAATCCATTTCTTTGACGATTGCCCAGAAATGATTCCGCCTTGCTTTCTTCCAAGGATGTGTTTTCAATTTCTCTTGGGATTTTTTTTTTTTTTTACTATTTAATTTTTTTGGTAGTCTCTCCCAGTTATGCTCTGCTTGGTTTCCTGAGCTCAAAAAAAAAAAGGTCTTTTGAGTAAGACCATCTGTAGCGACTTATTTTCTGAGATCTCCAGAGAAATAATCAGTAGCAGCCCTGGAATGACTGTTCGAGATCCAACGTGCAGCATCTACGAAGTTATGCGGCAAAGCAGCTGGCAAGCAAGCTTGGTGCGTTTTTATCATTGGCAGAGCACAGAACAACAGAATTTGGAAGGTGCCTTGGAGGCCATCTAGTCCAACCCCCCTGCCAAGCAGGAGACCCTATACCATTCCAGACAAATGACTGCCTGATCTCTTCTTCAAAGCCTCCAGGGATGAAGCTCCCAAACCTTTCTGAAGGCTCTTTCATGGATTAATTGTTCTCAGGACATTTCTCCTTAGTTCTAGGCTGAGTCTCTCTTTCGTTCGTTTCCATCTTCGTTGCTTCTTGTTCTACCTCTAGAAAGTGTGGGTGCTTCCACACGGGAGGTTTTAAAGAAGAGACTGGACAACCATTTATCTGGAATGGTATAGGATCTCCTGCTTGAGCAGGGGGGTGGACTAGAAGATCTCTGAGGTCCCTTCTAGATCTATTCTGATAGAACAGAATAGAATAGAATACTGAATAGAATAGAATAGAGAATAGAATACAGAATAGAATAGAGAATAGAATACAGAATAGAATAGAATAAAGAATAGAATAGATATTAGATGAAGAATAGAATACAGAATAGAATAGAGAATAGAATAGAAATACAGAATAGAATACAGAATAGAATAGAATAAAGAATAGAATAGATATTAGATGAAGAATAGAATAGAATGCAGAATAGAATAGAACAGAGAATACAATAGAATAGAATAGAATACAGAATAGAATAGAGAATGGAGTAGATATTAGATGAAGAATAGAATGGTGCATAAACGCACCCATGTGCCTACCGTGCCTGTCCTATTGTTTCTTTTATTTTATTTTTATATGTATCCATGTATTCATAACTATGTTTTTACTTATACCTATTATCTTGTAAGCAATTGACAAAAATAAATAAATAAAATAAAGAAAGAAAGAATAGAGAATAGAATAGAATACAGAATAGATATTAGATGAAGAATAGAATAATAGAATAGAATAGAGAATAGAATAGATATTAGATGAAGAATAAAATAGAATAGAGAAGAGAAGAGAGAACAGAATAGAGAATAGAACAGAATAGAGAATAGAATAGAGAATAGAATAGAACAGAATACTGAATAGAATAGAGAATAGAATAGAACAGAAAATAAAAGAATAGAACAGAATAGAATGGAATGGAACAGAACTCAGAATATAGAATAGAATAGAATAAAAAAGATAAAAGAATAGAGCTGGAAGGAACCTTGGAGGTCATCTAGTCCAACCCCCTGCTCAGCCAGGAAACTCTATTCCATTTCAGACAAGTGACCGTCCGGTCTCTTCTTAAAAACCTCCGGTGTTGAAGCACCCACAACTTCTGGAGATGAGCTCTTCCACTGAATACTGCTGTTGTTCTAACTTTTAAGACATTTCTCCTTAGTTCCAAGTGGCTTCTCTCCTGGATCAGTTTCCCTCCATAGTCCTGCCTTCCAGGGCTTTGGAGAATAGGTTGACACCCCCCACCCCCCACCCCCCACACCCCCACACCCCCCGTTCTTTGTGGCAGCCTCTCAAATAGATGCCTGCTATCCTATCTAAGAACCACGGTTAGAATGCAGTAGAGGCAGGGCTACCGGTTCGTACCAGTTCCGGCGAACCGGTTGTTAATTTTACGGCCAGTTCGGCAAACAAGCGAATCCCACCCACCCTGCCCTCCCGTCCTAGGAGTCCTCACCCAGGGTGGAGGGTGGAGGCTCAGGGAGGGTGAAAATGGGCCCCCCGGGAGTTTCAGGAGGCCCGAAACAGTTGCTGGGGTTTTGGGATCCCGCCCCCGCTTACCTGGGACCCAAAATGGCTGTGTGGGGACTCCTGGGAGGCCAGGAGAAAGCAGGGCCAGCCAATCCTCAGAACTACCAGTTTGCTGAACCAAATATAAAATTAACATCCGGTTCGCCCGAACCGGCTGATGGCCACGCCGGATTAACCAGGTGGCTCTGATAAAAAGCACTTCATGGGGTGATTCGCTTCACAACTGCAGTGATTCGCTTCACAACTCTGGCAAGAAAGGCACCGACGGTTGTGGTTGGCCGGCAGCCGGTGCAAGCCGGCAGAAGTATCGGACAGCGAGGACGAAAGGGAACCAGTCAGGGAGTCTCGGGGAAACGGACTCAGACGAGGGTCCTGCATCCGATGCAGAGATAGGGCCAGGACCCATCTGAGAGTGGGGTGCTCTCTCCAGAGCCTTCGGAGCCCGGCAGAAGAAGACCCAGGGGAGCCTGTTCCCAGTGCGCATGTGCGCAGCGCTGCTAGAAGGTGACAGCAGCTGAAATAAAAGAGTAAGGCTGGGCGGCGATTGCCCCTCCCATAAGGGATAAAAGTCAGTCCTCAACGACGAACCGCTTTGCAGGAAGCAAAGCAGTTCAGTAATCTCCGAGTCCTTCGTGAAGCTCTGTACTCTGGTCGTGTTTTTTTTTTTTTTCTGGGTTTGGGGGTTTGGTTTATGTTAGCCTTAATTGGGCTTCTGTTTCTTGGCAGCATTCTGCAGCGCTAAAAAGCATGCTTTTATCCGGAGGAACTGTGACTAATTCGTTTTGGCTGGGAATGCAGGTAATTCCCAGCATTGCATTAAAAAAGTTTACTTCTAAATTCAGTTTGTGTTTTACTAAGTTTGACGAAGCCCGGGTCAAAACACCGACCAAAGTTACCATCGCGGCTCTTGGTGTGTCAATGCAGAGAAATGGATTCATCCAGAAAATAGGTTGTGCTTTTTTGTGGGAAAACTCCTGATGTTGTGGCTCCCAAGGGCGTGTGTTGCACGCACGCTCCCACTAGGGAGACAAGGGTGAGCAAACGGTCATTTTTCCCCACGCTCTATTTCTCCAACATAAATTAGGTTTTTTTTTTTTTTTAAAAAAAAGCTAGATTTCTCCAGCCCGAGAGATTTAATAAACAGCAATTTCTCCGTCTATTCCTCGGTCTGTCATTTTGCCAGCACTTAGCAGGTTGTTTATCCAAGGGGTTATTCAAAGCCAAACTTGATTTACGACTCAGCAGATCTTCCAGGAATGAATGACTTCCTTGGACACCGTC
Source organism: Pseudonaja textilis (assembly GCF_049901715.1). Taxonomy (NCBI): domain Eukaryota; kingdom Metazoa; phylum Chordata; class Lepidosauria; order Squamata; family Elapidae; genus Pseudonaja; species Pseudonaja textilis. The sequence continues at coordinate 90,129,470 of NC_141993.1, forward strand.
CAGTTTCGTCATCGTCGACTTTCCAGAGAGAAGCATCTGCCGACAGGCAGGAAGGACGTCGTGGAAAGAGAAGGAAGAGACGAGGGCAGAGCACAGAGACACTAGCAGAGGAGAGGTCCTTTCCAGGGTTGGCTAAATTCGATGCACCCAGAGATGTCCACAGAGATGGTGCAGAAGAAACACGATGGCCACCAGGGTCAAATCAAAGATGGCACCAGAGGCCGGAAGCACATGAGGATGCAAGGATGATCCACAGCTGCAGAAGCTCTTTGACTGCTGGTTTCGGACAACATTGAGATTTATGGCCTTGGGAGAACATCAGATCTTCTGGGCAAGGCCCAAAAGTATCATGTCAACTGATCTTGAAGGAAAGGAAGCCGCGAACCTCTGATCTCAAAGCTACTTTGGGGATCTTGGGAGGAGCCAGCACCCCACTGGGAGGGTCTCTAGCCTTAAGTGGAGGGGCGAGCAGGTTGATCCCGGTTGGTATTTGGACAGGGCAGGGATCCACTGGGAGATCGGAGTTTGGTAGTTGGATCCTTCAACCGCGAACGTGAAGTTTTGTTGGGTATGAGGTTGAGAGGGTGTTTTACTTCTGAAGCACATTTCCAACCCAGGATTCCCCTGATAAGAGCCAGGATGTCAAACCTGTAGAATTGCCACATTTCATCCATGCCGGTGAGGAATTCTGGGAACTCATTTGGCCATTCAATTCTCCCCCATTGAGGCCCCACCAGACTGGGGTAGGTGGAAACAGACTATCTGAGAGGTGTCGTTCATTCATTCATTCATATCTCCTGCTCTCACTCTCTCTCTTCCCTCCCTCCCTTTCTCTTTCCCTTCCTCCTTCCCTCTCTCTCTCGATTGGGGGAGGTGGAAACAGACTATCCAAGAGATTTCATTCATTCATTCATTCATTCATTCATTATCTCCCTCTCTCTCTCTCTTCCTCCTCCCTCCCTCTCTCCCTTTCTCTCCCTTCCTCCTTCCCTCTCTCTCTCGATTGGGGAGGTGGAAACAGACTATCCAAGAGATTTCATTCATTCATTCATTCATTCATTATGTCCCTCCCTCCCTCTCTTCCCTCCCTCCCTCTCTCCCTTTCTTTCCCTTCCTCCTTCCCTCTCTCTCTCGATTGGGGAGGTGGAAACAGACTATCCAAGAGATTTCATTCATTCATTCATTCATTCTCTCTCTCTCTCTCTCTTTTCCTCCCTCCCTCTCTCCCTTTCTTTCCCTTCCTCCTTCCCTCCCTTTTGCTTTGGCGCCTGGCACTCCGTTTCCCCCTCTTGCCCCATTTAATCCCCCCGTTTTACACGTGAGGGTTCTGTAAACAAGCCCTCTTGTGTTTGCACTGATTCACGGATGAGCTGTTGAAATGTCAGTTCCTCCCATCTGATGACGGGCAGGTCCATTAGACAAGAGGAAATACCTGGGGGGGGAAAAAAAATCCTATTTATTGAACGGCCCATCCCTGGGCTCTCAGGGCTCCTTCTTTCATTAACTTGTCTTCAGAGGGATTAGATGCCAGAAAGAGCAAACAGGAGAGCGACAAAGAGGACGGATGGCTAAAACATATAAAGAACGGCTGCAGGAAACTGGGTTTGATGGAAAGAAGGACTAGGGGAGACATGATAGCAGTCTTCCAGGATTTGAGGGGCTGCCCCAAAGAAGAGGGAGTCAAGCTCTTCTCCAAAGCATCTGAGGGCAGGACGAGAAGCAACGGGTGGAATCTCATCCAGGAGAGAAGCGACCTCGAATTAAGGAGGAATTTCCTGACATTAGTGGACACTTTGCCTTCAGAAGTTGTGGGTGCTTCGACCCTGGAGGCTTTTGGAAGAGATTGGACAACTGTTTGTCTGAAATGGTACCAGGTTTTCCTGCCTAAGCAGGGGGTTGGACTAGAAGACCTCCAAGGCCCCCTTCCACTTCTGTTATTCTATTCTGCTCTGAAACACTTCGGAGCAGTGTTTTTGTGTAGAAAACATGAACGTCCGTCCATGCTTCTGGTATGGGGCTTCCGGGAATCCTCCGCTTACGATCGGCCACTTAGCAACCACCTGAAGTTATGACAGACCCTCCCTAAAGCTACAAGGCAGTCCTCGACTTACGAACCGCAACGGAGCCCAATATTTCTCTGGCTAACAGAGGCATTCGTGAAGTGAGTTTTGCCCTCCATTTTACGACCTGGCTGGCCACAGTGGTTAAGTGAATAACAGGCTTGTGAAGCAAATAGCTCTGCTTCTCCGTTGGCTCTGATAGTCAGAAGGTTACAAAAGGGCTTCAGATAAGAGATAATCAGGGTTGGAAGGGACCTTGTAGGTCATCTAGTCCAACACCCCCGCCGTGTCCCCAGGACACTGTGGACTGTCATAAGTATGAGTCGGTGGCCAAAACGCCTGGATTTTGATCACGTGACCGCAGGGATGCTGTAACAGTCGTAAGGGTGAAAAACGGGCCTAAGTCCCCCTTTTTTTTCAGCGGCGTTGTAAGCTTTGAACGGTCACTAAACAAACTGTTGTAAGTTGAGGACCGCCTGTACTCAAGAGTACCCAAATACTTACAACCTGATTTCAAAGTTACAACCCCTGTGGTGTTCCTGGAGTTACCGCCGCCATTCTCCCAGCCCACCGGTCTCCCGCATCCGCCCTTAACTCGGCCTAGATCAGTGCACCAAATACAAGCTAGGCGGATATGACCTCGTCGATGATCCTCACTCTGTGAAGGACCTTCGTAAGACCTAAGCGCCAGAGCTCACTCTAACAGCATTGCCAAAAAGGCTTTAAGAGTTATAAATCTAATCTTACGAAGCGTCTCCTCCGGAAATATTGAATTGCTAACTAGGGCATACAAAACCTTTGCTAGACCAATACTTGAAGACAGCTCATCTGTCTGGAATCCTCATTGTATGTCAGATATTAACACGATTGAGCGAGTCCAGAAGTATTTCACGAGAAGAGTACTACACTCCTCTGCTTGTAGTAGAATACCCTACACCACCAGGCTTGACATTTTGGGCTTGGACAACCTAAAACTAGGCCGCCTATGGTTGGACTTAAGCGTAGTACACAAAATTATCTGCTACAATGTCCTACCAGTCAATGACTACTTCAGCTTCAACCTCAACAATACACGAGCACGCAACAGATACAAACTCAAGGTAAACTGCTCCAAACTTGATTAGCAGGAAATACGACTTCAGCAACAGAGCGGTCAATGCCTGGAATGCACTACCTGACTCTATTGTTACATCCTCAAAACCTTCACTTTTTAAACCTTAAACTGTCCACTATTGACCTCACCCCATTCCTAAGAGGTCTGTAAGGGGTGTGCATAAGCGCACTCTCGTGCCTACCATCCCTGTCCTATTGTCTCCATTTATCCTTACCTATTTCCTGTTTATACTTATACCTATTATCTTGCAAGCGATTGACAAATCAAATAAAAAAATAAATAAAAGGAAGGAAGGAAGGAAGGAAGGAAGGAAGGAAGGAAGGAAGGAGAGAAAAGGGAAGGAGTGGGAGGAAGGAAGGAAAGAAGGAAGGAAGGGGGAAGGAAGGAGAACACGGGAGAGGAAGGAAGGAGAGAAGAGAATGAAGGGAGGAGAGAAAAGAAGGGAAGGAATGTGAGGAAGGAAGGAAAGAAGGGAGGAAGGGGAAGGAAGGAGAACAGGGAAGAGGAAAGGAGGAGAGAAAAGAAGGGAAGGAGTGGGAGGAAAGAAGGAAAGAAGGAAGGAAGAGGGAAGGAAGGAGAACAGGGAAGAGGAAGGAAGGAGAGAAGAGAATGAAGGGAGGAGAGAAAAGAAGGGAAGGAATGGGAGGAAGGAAGGAAAGAAGGGGAAGGAAGGGGGAAGGAAGGAGAACAGGGAAGAGGAAGGAAGGAGAGAAGAGAATGAAGGGAGGAGAGAAAAGAAGGGAAGGAGTGGGAGGAAGGAAGGAAAGAAGGGGAAGGAAGGGGGAAGGAAGGAGAACAGGGAAGAGGAAGGAAGGAAGAAGAGAAAATAATGGAGGGAGGAGAGAAAAAAGAGAGGGAGCAGGAGGAAGGAAGGAAGGAAAGGAAGGGAGAGAATGGAAAGGAAGGGAAAGGTCTGTAAGGGGCGTGCATAAGCGCACCATCGTGCCTACCGTCCCTGTCCTATTGCCTCCATTTATCCTTACCTATTTCCTGTTTATACTTCTACCTATTATCTTGCAAGCGATTGACAAATCAAATCAAATCAAACCAAATCAGTAAATAAAATGGATGGCTGAGGAATTCTGGGAGTTGAAGGCCTCACCTGTTTAAAGTTGCCAAGTTTGGAGAGGCCTGGTTGGTTTTTAGAAAACCACACGCTACTTACGCACCTGTTTGGCCAGCTGTCTTGGGAAGAACTGGGGGAGTGAAGAATCAGAACTTCCGCAACTGACTGGACATCCGGGTCATCTCCACGGCGCATCAAAGTTCTTCCAGAAGTTTCGGTTTCAACTGTAGTTTGGGGGAAAAGGAACATTTTTTGGGGGTGTGTGTGTGCTTTGTTTATCGTTGTCATTCAGTACGTTGCAGGCTGTTCTGCCCAAGCCTTCCTGAGACCGTAAAGAAGCACACGCTTAGTCCAAAGAACTCTTGTCTTATTTCAACGCTGGGAATTATTTTCATTCCCAGCCCGTAATGAGTCCCCAATAGTCCCTCGAGATAAGCACCCACCTTTCTCTCCTTTGAATCACTGCCAGCAACTAAAGTGCCAAATGAACTGTAAAAAACTAACTGAAGTACGAAGTCCTCACAGAGCTTCAAGGATTAATCCGAACAGAGCCAAACAAACGTTGCTTCCTGCTGGGAAGAAGGCGGAGCCTCCTCGCTGACGGACCGTAGATCGCGACTCTCTGTGGCTATGGTCCGTGCTCTTTCGTTGGAGAGCCCTGATCATTACAATTAGGGGCTGAAGCTGCCTTGGAGGGGTGGTGGAGTAAGGGGAAGCCGCAAGCCAGGTTGAGGGGAGCCGCATCTTCCCCGCTTGGCTTGGTCTTTTCCCCCCCCACGAAGTCGACTGCAGCAGTGGTTTAAAATGGCCACCCTGAAGAGGAAGACTCAGCTGGATTAAGATTTGTGCAGGAGGAAAGAAAGAGGTGGATAACATCTGAACCGGGACAATTGCGCGATACAACTAAACAAAAGTACCCCGGGATTAAGGTAACATGGAATTTTTAAGAAAAGAAAAGTGAGCGGCGAAAGTACAAAGGGATAGGGGGGAAAAAAGAATATATTTTTGACAGCTAAGCGGGGCTTCGAACCGGGAAAGGAAGAAGCCGGAATTAAAGATTTAACTAAATTGGACTAAAATATTTTGGCAATAAACAGACATAAAATAAAGCTGGACTTAAGATTGTCAAAAAATAATAATAATAAAGTTTACAAATTGGAGACTGGACTGTGCTGGAATATTGAGGTTCGAAAAACCCTAAATAAAAAAATAGGGGGAAAAGGTGAAGACTTTGTATAATGGAGAGTGCCACCTTTTGACAAAAACTTGAGATCAAACGTTGCTTCCTGCAAAGGTTCCTGTCCCTTTGCTCCTCTTTTATGTCTTATGGGAGGAGCAATCACCTCCAAGCCTTACTCCTGAGTCGCCCCTTTTATCTTAGCTGCTCTTGCCTTCTGGCAGCTGTGCGCAAGCGTACACTAGGAACAGGTTCCCGCTGTTCCTCTGCCTCACTGCTGCCAGACTCCGGAGGCAGCACCCCACTCCCAGATGGTCCTGGCCCCATCTCTGCATGGGATGCAGGACCCTTGTCTGAGTCCTCCCCAGACTCCTGGACTGGTCCCCGTTCTTCCCCACTGTCCGATTCCGTTGCCGTCTGCACAGGCTGCCAGCGAACCACAACACAGGCATCTCGGAAAAGCTCAGCCAAACACAACACACATGCACACACTTCAAACCCCAAAACACACTAAGGCAGAAGCTTGTCTACCCCAATGATAAAATCAGGGGTGGGATCCGACCGGTGTAACTACTGGTTCGGTGATTTTACGATTCTTTCCAGTATAGAATCATGGGATCTACAGTTGGATAAGGCCATGGAGGTCATCCAGTCTACCCCCGCTTTAACTCAATTGAAGCATCCTCAACGTACAACTGTCTAGCCTCTGTGTGACACACTGAATAAAGGGGGAACCTACTCCCTCTCTGTACATTGTTTTTCCTACAAGGTTGGGTTTTTGGTTTTTTTTTTGCTAACGTTGAATTTGAATCTGCTATTTTCACCCAGAATTCCCTATTCTTGGTTCTAGAGTAACCCAGAACCTGCTGGCAAGAAACCACTGGACCAACTACACAGGTAGTCCTTGACTTACAACCATTAGATTAATGACCATTTGAAGTTGCAACGGCACTGGAAAAAAAGTGACTTACAGTCCTAAGTCACTTAACGACTGGTGCAGCATTCTCCACAATCACGTGATCAAAATCCTTGGCAACGGACTCTTCCGGGGTTACGGAAACAGGCTCCGGCTCCCAGGTTGCTTAAATCAGGCCCATGAGGCAGGCCTGGAAACATCAAGAGTGCCTCTGGCGGTTAAAGTGGGCTGCATGCAGCCTCCCCACGCCTCATTTACACTCTCGATGGCCTCTTGCAGCACTCTTCCATCACAAAACTGGGCCTAAAAACAGGCCCCAAACAGGCTGAAAAATAGGCTGAAAAACAGGCTGAAAAATGGGCCAAAACTAGGCCCAAAATGGGCTGAAAAACAGGCTGACAAGCAAGTCAACGGGGAAGCCAGATTCACTTAACAGCCACGTTACTAACTGAAAAGCTGCAGTGATTCACTTAACGACTGTGGCAAGAAAGGCCATCAAATGGGGCAAAGCTCATGGAACAACTGTCTCGCTTAGCCGTAGACAAATCTGGGGCACCATTGTGGTCGTAAGTCGAAGACCACCGGTACAGGAAAAGACAGCCATTGGATTACATTTTAAAATTCAAATTATAATTCTCCTTCAAACCGGAGTTTCCCCAAATGACTAGGTCACAGGGGTGTCAAACGCAGTTTCACGGAGGGCCGCATCAGAGCTGTGTTTGACCCTGGGGTGTGTGTGTGGGGGGAATGTGGTCATGTGGACGTGACCACCTTGATGACACTCGTATCAGGTGCACTTCTGGTGGTCCGGGTGGGGCTGGGAGGATCCACTTTTGCTAGTAGTTTGGTTTGCTGGCACTCTGTCAGTGAAAAGAGAGCTCGGGCATCCCACACAGGCCCCCCAGCCTCCATTTTCTACTGTGACAGCCTCCGGTAGCCCTTTGCCAGTGAAAATGGCCACCATGCGGAACCCTCACGAGCTCCGTTTTTGCTGGTAGAGGCACCGCGGGCCGGTCCTTTGCTGTTTCCAGGGCGGCCTTGTGGGCTGGATCTAATCACCCCATGGGTCTTGAGTTTGACCCTTGGAGTAGGACAGGGGTGTCAAACTCAAGGCCCGCAGGCTGGATCCAGCCTCCGGGTTGCTTAAATCTGGCCCACCGGACTGGCCTGGAAGTATCAAGGGACTGGCCTGCAGTGCTTCTGGAGGCTAAGATGGGCCACATGTGGCCCCCTGCACGCCTCATTTTCATTCTCCAGGGCCTCCTGCAGTGCTCTTCCATCATAAAATCGGGCCGTAACCGGGCCGAAAAACAGACTGAAAAATGGGCCAAAACCAGGCCGAAAATGGGCCAAAAAACAGGCTGAAAAATAGGCCAAAAACAGGCCGGAAAATGGGTCGAAAAACAGACTGAAAATGGGCGGAAAACAGGCCCCAAATGGCCTGAAAAACAGACTGTAAAAAGGGCTGAAAATGGGCTGAAAAACAGACTGAAACATGGGCCGAAAACAGCCGGAAAATAGGTCAAAGAACAGGCTGAAAATGGGGTGAAAACTGGCCGGAAAATGGGCCAAAAATAGGCCCCAAACAGGCAAAACCGGGCCAAAAAACAGACTGCAAAACAGGCCAAAAACAGGCCAAAAACATGCCAAAATGAGCCCCCAAAAAGACTGAAAAATGGGCTGAAAATAGGCTGAAAAATGGGCCAAAAATGGGCCCCAAACAGGCAAAAATGGGCCAAAAACAAGCAAAAAATAGAAGGCAAAATGGGCCGAAAACAGGCTGAAAAATGGGCTGAAAACAGGCAAAAAAGGGCCAAACAACAGATGGCAAAACGGGCCAAAAACAGGCCAAAAACATGCTGAAAATGGGCCGAAAACAGGGTGAAAAATGGGGCAAAATGGGCCCCAAACAGGCAAAAATGGCCCAAAAAACAGGCGGCAAAATGGGCTGAAAACAGGCCAAAACTGGGCCAAAATGGCCCCCAAGCCGGCAAATATAGGCCAAGAATGAACAAAACACAGATGGCAAAATGGGCCAAAAATAGGCCAAAAATGGGCTGAAAAGCAGGCTGAAAACAATCTGAAAAATGGGCCAAAAACAGGCCCCAAACAGGCAAAAAAGGGCCCAAAACAGACCATCTGGTCCATTTTCAGCCAGCAGAGTACTGCAGGAGGCCATGGAAGGCAAAAACGAGGAGGCGGCTCCCCTGCACCCCCGCTTTGGCTGGCAAGGTGCTGCAGGAGGCATCCGCCCCGCTTCCCCACGCCTCCCCACGCCCAGCCTGCAGAGGAGAATTACAATGCTGGCCCTCGAAGAAATCCAGTTTGACAACCCTGGACTAGGACAAAGCCGGCTCCCTTTAGGGACTTCGCCTCTGAGCTGCTCGAACTCAAGACTTACACGTCGAGGAGAACGGGACCTCCGAAAGGCTGGGCCTCTTCCCGCTGCGTGTCGGAGGCCGGGAATTGGAGCACCGTGGCGCGTATATCTCTTTGCCGCCGGAAGACGGGGCTTCGTTTTCCAACCTGGAGCAAACAAGATGGCAAGAGGGATGAATGCCAGGGTCATTAAACTGTTATCGCTGGGTGGATGCTCACCTTCCCAATTTCCTGTAATGGAGAAGAGGATAATTTTGGAATTGCAGATTAGTGCCAGGGCCACGGCAGTTTTGTTCGCTATGGTTCTCCCTTTCAATCAATCGGGAATAGAGCTGCAGTTGGGTAGGAGTCGAAACAGTTTGTGTTTCAACACATGGTCGGGGAAAAAAAATGATAAAACAACACATAGATTTAAAGCCAGAGATATTTTTATTGGGGATTTTGCTGGAAAGTTATAGCAAAGAAACAACATTTGATTATTAATGTTTTAAAAGCAGGTAGAACTGTATTTGCTCAAAACTAGAAAAATGAGAAAATTCCGATGGGGGGGAGGGAATTAAGAAAATAATAGAAAGTGCAGAAATGAGTAGATTAACATGAGCAATTAGAGAGAAGAAGAAAAAAGAGTACTATAAGATTTGGGATTTATCTTATGAATGGTTAACAAAGTAGAGTAAGAAACTAATGGATATTGTCGTAATTATATACTATAATTGATCATTTTTGAATAAGTTAGAATGTGACTATAATCTAGCAAGAGTTGGGATTTGCTTTCATGGATAGCTGGAAACTGAAATAAAAAAAAACCTAAGGACTATGTAATGATAATATGATGTATAATGTTGATTAGAATACAATTTGAGTGTAAGCTCAAGAAGAAATATATACAAATATTGTGCACACACTGTATAATTGAAAGAAGGTTTTATTTGTTGTTTGTTGTTATAAAAATAAAAAATATTGTTAAAAAACAAAAGAAAATGAAACAGTTTATGTCCGGGATATGAAGGGTCAGAATGACAGAATAACAGAGTTGCAAAGGACCTCGGAGGTCTTCTAGTCCAGCCCGCTTGTGCAAGCAGGAGACCCTATAACCTCTTAGTCAAATGGTTATCCAGTCTCTTCTTAAAAACCTCCAGTGACGGAGCACCCACAACTTCTGGTGGCAAGCAGTTCCACTGGTTAATTGTCCTCCCTGTTAGGAAGTTTCTCCTCAATTCCAGGCTGCTTCTCTCCTGAATTAGTTTCCATCCATTGTTTCTTGCCTTGCCTTCAGCTGCTTAGAATGTTTTAGAGTACAATAGAACTGCAAGGGACCTTGGAGGCCTTCTAGTCTGACCCCCTTGCTCAAGCAGACCTTATACTAGTGGTGGCTAACCTTTTGGGGCTCCTGTGCCAAAAACTGCGCTCGGCTCGCGTGCCAACACAGCCCCCACACTCCCCTGTACATGTGCGCACGATTCCTCCTCTCTCACCCAGCTGCCCCCTTACCTGCACTGCGCCTGCCAGCTGATTTTTGGGCGTTTGAGGCCTTTTTCAGCCTCCCAGAGGCCTTGAGGGAAGCCTCTGCAGCCTCTGTAGGCCGAAAAATGGGCACGTTTCGTCACTTCTAGTATTTCCGGAAATATAAGAAGTGACGAAACAGGCTTGTTTTTTTGGCCTCCAAAGGCTGCAGAGTCTTCCCTCAAGCCTCTGGGAGGCCAAAAGTCAGCTGGGAGGCACACGCACGCGCAGTGAAGTAAGTGTGCCAGGGGCTCGTGTGCCCGCACAAATGGCTCTGTGTGCCATTTGTGGTATGCGTGTCATAGGGTCACCATCACGTCCCTACGCCATTTCAAGCCAATCTCTTCTAAGAAATCTCCAGTGATGGAGCACACATAACTTCTGGAGGTGAACTGGTTCCACTGGTTTAATTGTTCACACTGTCCTAGCAGTGTTGACGATTAACCAGTGGAACAGCTTGCTACCAGAAGGTGTCGGTTGGACGTTTCTCCTAACTGTTTTTCTCTTTCCTTCCAGAAGTGGAACCAAAAATTATGCAGGTAGTCCTCAACTTACAACACATAGAGACCGTTCAAAGTTGGGACTGAAAAAAAATAGCTGATGACCATTTTTCACACTTATAGCCGTTCCAGCATCCCCGTGGTCATGTGATTAAATAAATTCGGATGCTTGATAACTGGTTCCTATTTATGACGGTTGCGGTGGCCCAATCCACTTTTCTGACCTTCTGGCAAGCAACGTCAATAGGGGAAGCCAGATTCACTTAACAACGGTTACTAATTTAACAACTGCAGTGACTCCCTTGACGGAGGTGGCAAGAAAAGTGGGTCAATGGGACGAAACAGATTTCTCACTTAGCAACCTATTTTTTTTTTCTCGATTGTGGTTGTAAGTTGAGGTTCACAGCTCCCTGAGCATGCTGGCTGGAGACGATCGGGAATAGATGAGAGTCAGTTTGGAGTAGGGTCTCCCGCTTGGGCGGGGGGTTGGACTAGATGACCTATAAGGTCCCTTCCAACTCTGATTATCTGTTATCTGAGCTGCCTAGAAACTAGGAGCTCGTGAGTTCTAATCTCAAAGGCTGGCTGGGTGGGCCCATGGGCCAATCAGCAGCAGACTGTGACTACTAGTCCCGCCTTAGACATGGAAAACAGTTAGGTGACTTGGGGCCAATCACCAGGAGGTGATAAATTCTAGTCTCACCTAGAAACTAGGTGAGTTCTAGTCCATTTTAGGCCTGAAAGCCAGCTGGGTGACCTTGGGCCAATCAGCAGGAGAGGGTAAGTTCTAGTCCCGCCTTAGGCATGGAACCCAACTGGGTGATTCAGGGCCAATCACCAGGAGACAGTGAGTTCTAGTCCCGCCTTAGGCATGGAACCCAAGTGGGTGATTCAGGGCCAATCACCAGGAGACAGTGAGTTCTAATCCCGCCTTAGGCATGGAACCCAAGTGGGTGATTCAGGGCCAATCACCAGGAGACAGTGAGTTCTAGTCCCGCCTTAGGCATGGAACCCAAGTGGGTGATTCAGGGCCAATCACCAGGAGACGGTGAGTTCTAGTCCCGCCTTAGGCATGGAACCCAAGTGGGTGATTCAGGGCCAATCACCAGGAGACAGTGAGTTCTAGTCCCGCCTTAGGCATGGAACCCAAGTGGGTGATTCAGGGCCAATCACCAGGAGACAGTGAGTTCTAGTCCCGCCTTAGGCATGGAACCCAAGTGGGTGATTCAGGGCCAATCACCAGGAGACGGTGAGTTCTAGTCTCGCCTTAGGCATGGAACCCAACTGGGTGATTCAGGGCCAATCACCAGGAGACGGTGAGTTCTAGTCCCGCCTTAGGCATGGAACCCAACTGGGTGATTCAGGGCCAATCACCAGGAGACAGTGAGTTCTAGTCCCGCCTTGGGCATGGAACCCAACTGGGTGATTCAGGGCCAATCACCAGGAGACAATGAATTCTAGTCCCGCCTTAGGCATGGAACCCAAGTGGGTGATTCAGGGCCAATCACCAGGAGACAGTGAGTTCTAGTCCCATATTAGGCATGGAACCCAACTGGGTGATTCAGGGCCAATCACCAGGAGACAGTGAGTTCTAGTCCCGCCTTAGGCATGGAACCCAACTGGGTGATTCAGGGCCAATCACCAGGAGACAATGAGTTCTAGTCCCGCCTTAGGCATGGAACCCAACTGGGTGAGTCAGGGCCAATCACCAGGAGACGGGGAGTTCTAGTCCTGCCTTAGGCATGGAACCCAACTGGGTGATTCAGGGCCAATCACCAAGAGACAATGAGTTCTAGTCCCACCTCAGGCATGGAACCCAACTGGGTGATTCAGGGCCAATCACCAGGAGACAGTGAGTTCTAGTCCCGCCTTAGGCATGGAACCCAACTGGGTGATTCAGGGCCAATCACCAGGAGACAGCGAGTTCTAGTTCTGCCTTAGGCATGTAAGATGGTTGGGTGACTTTGGGCCAATTGCCAGGAGATAAATTAGTTCTAGTCCCATATTAGGCATGAAAAACAACTGGGTGACTATGGGCCAGTCCCTCTCTCTCAGCCCAAACCCACCTCTCAAGAGTTGTTGTGAGCTAGCAAGTGGCTGTCCAGTCTCTTATAAAACCTCCAGCGGCCACCAATAAACCCATTTCGTACTCTATCAAAGGATCTCCAAACTTGGCAACTTGGAAGAGTTGTGGACTTCCACTCCCAGGATTCCAACTCGGCTGGAAAGGACCTCAGAGATCTTCTAGTCCAACCCACTGTTCTACCAGTGGGCTGTCCAATCTCTTCTTGAAAATCTCCAGTGATGAAACCCACAACTTCTGGTAGCAAGCAGTTCCACTGGTTAATTGTCCTCACTGGCAAGAAGTTTCCCTTAATTCCAGGTTGCTTCTCTCCTTGATTAGTTTCCATCTGTTGCTTCAGGCCTCGTATGACCGGATGTAGAATGTCACCTTCAAATAAATCCTTGACAGTTTTGGGAGTTGTGACTCAAGGCTCATGATTTAATTGGAGTAACTGCCGGAACCCTGACACCATGATCCTCTTTTTATAGTTGACACAGGGGTTGTAAACTGTGACAAATAAAGTCATGTCACTTTATTCAGTGCTGTTTTGTAACGTCAAACAGCCACTAAGTTGAACTGTTGTAAGTTGAGGACTAACTGTGAAGCATTCGTTTAGTGACCGTTCTAAGTTGCAACGGCACTGAAAAAAAGGGCCTTGAGGCCTTTATTCACACTTTATTCACACAAAGTGGGACTTATCTCTGGTGTGTGTGTGTGTGAGTCTGCCTACCGAGATGAGGTGGACCAACAGTTGCTTTTGGAGACAATAATTTGGTCCTCAATACCAATAAGACCAAGGAGCTGATAGTGGACTATAGAAGGAACAGATCAGACCTCCAGCCCTGGCTTATCCATGGAGACCGAGGGGAGCAAGTGGCCAGTTTTAAGTTTCTGGGTGTTACCCTAAAAGAGGACCTGACCTGGGGGGGCTCACATTGCAGCCCTGGTCAAAAGGGCCCAACAGAGATTCTACTACCTGAGGCTTCTCAGGAAACAAACAACTGGATGGAAAACTGCTGGGGACCTTCTACCGCTGTACCATAGAGAGTATCTTAATTTACTCCATCTCTGTATGGTTTGCCAATTGCACGGGGCAGATAGGACAGCACTCCAGAGGGTTAACATCATTGCCCAGAGGATCATGGGCGGCCCTCTCCCCTCTTTGGAAGAGCTTTAGAGCTCCCTCTGCCTTAAGAGAGTTCAAAACATCCTCAAAGATCCATCTCATCCTGGGAACCCCTTTTTTTGAACTATTACCACCTGGCAGACGGTGCAGGATAATAATAAAAACAAGGACAAATAGGCTGAAAAACAACTTCTATCCCAGGGCAGGAGCTCTATTGAATTCTACTGTCTAGTACAATATTCATGCAATATCAGGGGTTTTCCATTCAATTGAATAGGATGTGAAGGATGTGTGTTTGCGTTTTATTTTCATAATCATAATGTACACTGAAAATGGTGTTGGATTTTGTTGTACGAGGTGCAATGAGAATAAACAAAACTAAACTAAACTAAACTTACAACTCTTGCAACATCCCTGTAGTCATTTGATCAAAACTCGGACGTTTGGCAACTGGTTCATATTTATGACGGTTGCATCGCAGTGTCCTGGGGAGGGGGCGAGGCATATTATCCCTTTTTTGCAACCTTCTGACTGGGAATCCGGATTCACTTAACAACCAGGTTGCTAACTTAAGAAATGACGTGATTCCCTTAGCAACCATGCCCAGAGAAGTCGTAAAATGGAGCAAAACTCACTTTGCAAAATGTTTCACTTAGCCATGGGAATTTGGGGCTGACTTGCGGTCGTCCCTCGAGGATGACATCCCTGTACTGTGTTAACAACTGCGGCGATTCCCTTAGAAAGGTCCCAAAACGGGAGAGAACTCACCCAACAATGGTCGGTCTTGCTTAAGCAACGGAAACTTCAGGCTCCCTTGTGGTCGTAAACGGAGGATTACCTAACGAAAAACCACTTTCCCACCATCTTGGAATCAATGGCCTATGAGTCACTAAGCCTGAGCTCTCCAAACTTGGCAACTTTGAGACTTTGTGGACTTCAACTCCCAGAATCCTCCCCAGCCAGCATAGCTTACTCTCTTGTAATCCCTTCCTCTGCAATCTCTCTCTCCACTTTAGGAGGTTAAGAGAAAAAAAGAAACAGACATGGCTGGCTGGGGGATTCTGGGAGTTGAAGTCTACAAATCTTTTTTTTTTGCCAAGTTTGGGGACCCCTGCCCTAAGCAACTGTAGAGCCTTTCCTGATTCAGATGAAAAGTGGAGTTGTAAATTGTCTGCATTGCTGGTTATCCCATACCACCTGAGTAACTTTAAGGGGAGTGGACTTCAACTCCCAGAATTCCCCAGCCAGCAATGCTGGCTGATAGGTTAGTAACCTGGCTGTTAAGTGAATCTGGCTTTCAACGGAGCATTGCTGGCAGGGGAATTCTGGGAATTGAAGTCCTTTTTCCTTAAAAATTGCTCAGGTTGAGAAGCGGAGATATGGATATTAATTTATGGACGTCCCAAAGATGCTTTTTTTCAAGACTTTCTGGAAAGTCCAGTTGCCTCTTTAAAAAAAAAGTATCTTTGGGATAACCATGGCCTGGATGGCTCCTTAAGTATTAATTTGTGGAGTTGAAATCAATCTTTACACACCTAGAATAGAATAGAATGGAATGGAATGGAAATGAACAGAATACAATAGTGTGGAGTGGAATAGAATAGAAATGAATAGAATAGAAAAGAAAATAGAAAAGAAAATAGAATAGAATAGAATAGAATAGAATAGATTAGATTATTGGAATGAAGAATAATAATAGAATAGAATGGAATGGAAATGAATAGAACACAATATCGTGGAATGGAATAGAATAGAAATGAATAGAATAGAAAAGAAAATAGAAAATTAAATAGAATAGAATAGAATGGAATGGAATGGAAATAAATAGAATACAATAGTGTGGAATGGAATAGAATAGAAATGAATAGAATAGAAAAGAAAATAGAAAAGAAAGAATAGAATAGAATAGAATACACTAGATTATTGGAATGAAGAATAATAATAGAATGGAATGGAATGGAAATGAACAGAATACAATAGTGTGGAATGGAATGGAATAGAATAGAATAGAATGGAATGGAATGGAATGGAATGGAATGGAATGGAATGGAATGGAATGGAATGGAAATGAACAGAATACAATAGTGTGGAATGGAATAGAATAGAAATGAATAGAATAGAAAAGAAAATAGAAAAGAAAATAGAATAGAATTCAGAAATAGAATAGAATACAGAATAGAATAGAATGGAATGGAATAGAAAAGAGAATAGAATAGAATAATAGAAATAATAGAATAGAATGGAGAATAAATAGAATAAGAAATAGAATAAAATAGTATAAGAAATAGAAACAGAAACAATAGAATAGAATAAGAAATAGAAATAATAGAATAGAATAAGAAATAGAAATAGTAATAGAATAGAAATAATAATAATGGAATAGGATAATGACTTTGTCACTTTGAATGTACCCTAATTGGTGTACATTAAAGTGAAATTTCGTTGCATACAGCTGTCGAAGGGTCACCACCGCCAATCTACACTACAGAATATAATGGAACAAATAAATAAATACAGATAAACTGCCAGTTCTACCGAAGGTTGGCTTCTCTATTACAGGAGCCCTTGGAGATAAGAAATAAGCCTCTGGAACAGAATGCCTCTGCTTTCCAGCTGATGCTTTGGAAATATGACCAAGAAAAAAAAGCAACAACGCACGCAAGTTAAAAAATTTTTTTTAGCTAAGGGCGAGGGAGTTTTTGCAAATCCAGCTGAAAAGGAAATTGCAATTTCCCATTGCTTGGAAAACACTACGAAGCCAGTCATGTTCCGGATGTCCATGGATCTGAATTTTGATCACGTGACCGCGGGGAAGGCAGCAAAGGTCATAACTGTGAAAAAAATGGTCATGTCCCCTTTTTTTCAGTGCCGCTGTAACTTTGAACGGTCACTAAACGAAGTGCCGTAAGTCGACGAGTACCTCTATTCTATCTTAACTTGCTCAGGTGTGTTGCCTAAATACTATTAAATCATTGATTTTTTTTTTTAATTTAAAGTTTATAACTGTTCCCTTCCAGATAGATAGGATGCATGTACGTATAAAGTCATTTGGGAGGGTTCTTTTAAAAGAAATTTATCAACAGGGTTTTTTTTTCTATAATGCAGGATTGGACAATAAATAAGTTGCTCTTTCCATGTATTTAGAATACCAGCTCGATCCCCGTGCTTCACTACGAAACTATGTGGTCGGGCTTAGTTTTGGGGGGAGGAAAATAAGGGAGGAAAAATTCTTCCTCTGCCTACTAGCATCCACTGGTATTCATCTGGCTAGCGTCCTGTCAGTGTGTGAGAGAGTAAAGGGCTGTTTGGAAACCGAAGCAGTATTTGCTGTGTGAGCAAGAAGGAGACAGCAAGGAGCCTGGGCGTGGCTTAGCTCAACTAAAGCTGCTTGGTGCTGCTGTGAAACTAAAACTCCTCTCCTCTGCTTGTGTTTTGCATTTGGAAGAGATTTCTTTTCAGGTGGGGTGGGGGAGTGGAACTCCTTAGCATCAGAGCGTGTTAATTATAATAATAATAATATGCAAAATACTAACGCTCTGATGGTCATTTCGAAGAATCCTTTCTTAGTGAGCCCCTAAAAGCCAAGAGGAACATACGTGTCAAATTTCAAGTTTGCAGGCTTTATGGTTCTGGAGATTTTGTGACGATGCGTGAGTGGAATTTCGCTTTTATATATAGAGATAACACACGCATTTTTTTGACTGGGTTAGCAAATGCATTTTATTTTTATTTTTTCCTCTATAGCTGGGTCGAAGACGCTTCCAGTTTCCTAGTGACAGACCTAAAGTCACCCAGCTGGCTTTCATGCCTACCACGTGATTAGAACTCACCATCTCGGATGATTTATTTGTTATTTATTTGTTTGTTTGTTTATTTATCACCTTTATTGAGAGACCTGGTGGTGAAGACGCTCACCTCCCACTTGGAAAGTTGAGAATTTAATCCTAGGTATCGGCAGACGTTTCTCTCCTAGGATGCCAAGAGAAAATATCTGCTGCGTTCTTCACATAGGTGTCAGGAAGGGCATCCGGACAGTAAATTCTAAACTCCATCTAATTAAGGGATTACACGCAGTGGCCCCCAACCTTTTTTGAACCAGGGACCGGTTTCACGATTATTTATTCTTCCATGGACCGGTACCTGAGTAACGCGAGACTCCACTGCCATCGGGACGGCTCTTCATTCGAAGCCGCCCACCCACACCCTTCGACGAAACTAAGGCGCGAGCACCCAAACGCCGCTTTCCAACCGAAAACCCGGAAGCAACTGAAAACCCGGAAGCGCCGTCGAAACAAGATGGCGGTGCCCAAGCTTTGCGGCTCGGTAAAAAATGATCCACAGACCGGTACCGGTCCGGGGACCGGTGGTTGGGAACCCCTGGATTACAGGGTCGTAAAAATGAAGATGTGTCACCTTTATGATTTCTGTAAGTTACTCTGAGTGACAAACATACCTAATCCTCTTTCCTTCTCTAATTTCCCCATAGGTGGGATGGAGAGAGATTGAACCAAAGTCAGGCAGTTGGCTTTCATGCCTAAGGCAGGACTAGAATTCCCAGTCTCCTGGTGATTGGCCCAAAATCACCCAACTGGTTTTCATGCCTATGGCGGGACTAGAATTCCCAGTCTCCTGCTGATTGGCCCAAAGTCACCCAGCTGACTTTCATGGCTAAGGTGGGAGTAGAACTTCCAGTCTCCTGGTGATTGGCCCAAAATCACCCAACTGGTTTTCATGCCTAAGGCGGGACTAGAATTCCCAGTCTCCTGCTGATTGGCTGAAAGTCACCCAGCTGACTTTCATGGCTAAGGTGGGAGTAGAACTTCCAGTCTCCTGGTGATTGGCCCAAAGTCACCCAGTTGGTGCTCATGCCTATGGCGGGACTAGAATTCCCAGTCACCTGGTGATTGGCTGAAAGTCACCCAGCTGACTTTCATGGCTAAGGTGGGAGTAGAACTTCCAGTCTCCTGGTGATTGGCCCAAAGTCACCCAGTTGGTGTTCATGCCTATGGCGGGACTAGAATTCCCAGTCACCTGGTGATTGGCTGAAAGTCACCCAGCTGACTTTCATGGCTAAGGTGGGAGTAGAACTTCCAGTCTCCTGGTGATCGGCCCAAAGTCACCCAGTTGGTGCTCATGCCTATGGCGGGACTAGAATTCCCAGTCACCTGGTGATTGGCTGAAAGTCACCCAGCTGACTTTCATGGCTAAGGTGGGAGTAGAACTTCCAGTCTCCTGGTGATCGGCCCAAAGTCACCCAGTTGGTGTTCATGCCTATGGCGGGACTAGAATTCCCAGTCACCTGGTGATTGGCTGAAAGTCACCCAGCTGACTTTCATGGCTAAGGTGGGACTAGAACTTCCAGTCTCCTGGTGATCGGCCCAAAGTCACACAGTTGGTTTTCATGCCTGAGGCGGGACTAGAATTCACAGACTCCTGGTGATTGGCCCAAAGTCACCCAGTTGGTGTTCATGGCTAAGGTGGGACTAGAACTTCAAGTCTCCTGGTGATCGGCCCAAAGTCACCCAGTTGCCTATAGTGGGACTAGAATTCCCAGTTCCCCGGTGATTAGCTGAAAGTCACCCGGATGGTTTTCATGCCTGTGGCGGGACTAGAACTCCCAGTCTCCTGATTTCTAGGCCAGCAACTTAAACCAGTACAGCTAGCTGGCTCTCAGGGCTGCAGCTCCTTCCACGTGGTTTTACGGATTCTGTAAATGGGATCTCAAAATAAAAGCTATAAGATAAGCCCCCCACAAACAAGGCTTTTCAGGATTATGGTGCGGGTCCCGTCTCTCTCCGAAATGAACCTGTCTCTGACAAGCGCAATTCTAGACGTAAGGCCATTCAGCCTTATCATCAAAAATGGGAAACGGCAGCCATGCCTGTTAGCCACAGAGACCGGCCACTGTTACTTCCTGCATGCAGCAACCTTACGCAAGTTTGAGAAAGTTCCCCACACCTACCAGGTGGTGGGCATGGAACAAAGCGATGCTTAGAAACGATTTGACAAACTCTCTAGAGGAGAATATCGAAGAACAGAGTTGGAAGGGACCTCCAGAGATCTTCTAGTCCAACCCTTGCTCAAACAGAGAGCCTATTTATACCATTCTGGACAGGTGGCTGTCCAATCTCTTCTTAAAAGCTTCCAGTGTTGGAGCACCCAAAACTTCTAGTGGCGAATGGTTCCACTGATTAATTCTTCCAACTGTCGGGAAATTCCTCCTTATTTCCAGGTTGAATCTCTCCTTGTTCCGTTTCCATCCATTATTCCTTGTCTGGCCTTCAGGTGCTTTGGAGAATAGCTTGACCCCCTTCCTCCTCTCTGTGGCAGCCCCTCAAATATTGGAAGATGCTCTCCTGTCTCCCCTGGTCCTTCTCTTCCCTAGACTAGCCAGGCCCAGTTCCTGCAACTGTACATCGTATGTTTTAGCCTCCAATCTTCCCCTTATCATCCTGGTTGCTCTTCTCTGTACTTTTTCTAGAGTCTCAACACCTTCTTTATAGTGTGGTGACCAAAACTGGATGAGGGACTCTAGGTGTGGCCTTACTAAGGCTTTACAGAGGGGTATTAGCACCTCCCTTGGTCTCCAATGTATCCCTCTGTTAATACAATTTAGGATTGCATTGGCTCTTTTGGCTGCCACCACACATTGCTGGCTCCTATTTAGCTGGTTGTCCACTAAGACTCCACTAAGATCCCTCTCCCAGTTCCTGCTATTGAGCCTGGTTTCACCCAGTCTATATGTGTACTTTTGGTTTTTCTTGCCTGTGTATAGGACTTCTCTTCCCCTCCTCTCTGGGGCAGCCCCTCAAATATTGGAAGATGCTCTCCTGTCTCCCCTGGTCCTTCTCTTCCCTAGACTAGCCAGGCCCAGTTCCTGCAACCGTTCTTCATATATTTTAGCCTCCAGTCCCCTCATCCTCCTGGTTGCTCTTCTCTGCACTTTTTCTAGATTAGGGTCTCTTCATAAATCTGCTTGATTTTTCCAATCTCTCCCAGCATCAGAGCTGTTTATGTTTGAAAAATAATGTACTGGATGGAACAGAATCACACAGCTGGAAGGGACCTTGGAGGTCTTCTAGTCCAACCCCAGGCTGAAGCAAGAAACCCTCTACCATTTCAGGCAGATAGATGTCCAGCCTCTTCTTAAAAGCCTCCAGTGTGGGAACAGCCACACAATTTCTGGAGCCAGGACATTCCACTGATTAATGATGCTGCTAACTGGTAAGGTAAGAATCGAAGCTTTAGAAGCCGGGTGGTTTCTTTAAAAAAAAACAACACCGGTGAAGCAATCGAAGTTAAAAAAATAATAATAACAGCAGCAATTTTGAAAAGCAGGTGGACCATTATCTCTCCGTTAATCTCCAGATACGTGAGCACTTGAACTTTCAAGGAACAGGGCAGGTCGTATCTCCTCACGATCTTTAAATTCCTCCTGGCCTTCAATCACTCTTAAATTTGTTTATTTTGGCCGGGCAGCATTTAGCTACTTGGGTTTGGTTCCCTCTGGTACAAAACTCGAAGGGTAAAGATCTCACAACCAGAGGTCGGACGCTAGGAAGGCAAACCCCTGACAAAAATGGACCCACAACCCAAGCCTCGTGTTCAGAGTGCTGTGACACCCCCGCCCACACACACACACTGAGTTGCACTGCCAAAATTTAATATCCTCCCTTACTTTGCAACCCCCATAGAAATTGCCAGTGTGTTCACAGGAAAAGGTGACAATAGAGGCTATCCTATCCTATCCAATCCTACCTCCTCTCCTCTCTTATCTCCTCTCTGTTCTGACCGAGGCTTCCTCAACAGCACAAAGCCAATAAAAACCCCTATTATTTAGATTAAAGGGAATTCCTATCCAGCAAAATCCTGGCCAACAGTGAGATTACGCAACCACAGACCTTTATCAGGCTTGAAGAGTTGCCGTGCCGATATCTTTCAGATGCCACACTGTAGCAGACAATACTTGGCAAGAATGCAGGAAGATCTTCACCCAAATGAACCAATTTGTCTTTTATTCCCTATGGGAGGGGACATTCACCATCCACCTGAGCCTTTACTCCTGAGTCGACCCTTGTTCCTTAACTGTTCCCTTCTCCTGGCAGCTCTGTGCATGTGCACATCGGAAACAGGCTCCAGCTGTTCTTCTTCCCCACTGATCTCTGACTCTAAAGGCAGCTGATAACTGTCAGACGGCCCCGGCCCCATCTCTGCCTCCGACGCAGAGCCCTCGTCAGATCCTTCCCCAGACTCCAGGACTGGCCCAGGTTCCTCCCCAACCTCCTCACTGTCCGAGTCGGCCGCCAGCTCTGCTGGCTGCTAATGGGCCACGCAACACTATCCTATCCTCTCTCCTCTCCTCTATTCTATCCTATCTCCTATCCTATCTCCTATCTTAACCTATCCTATATCCCATCCCAGTGGTGGCTAACCTTTTTGGGCTCCTGTGCCAAAAATTGTGTGTGGGCTGGTGCACGTGCGGTCATGTGCCAGCACCCAGAAGGCAATGCGTGCTCCCCCATGTCCCCTGCATATGCGTGCGCAATCCCACCCACCCACCCATTACCTGCACTGCGCCTCACAGCTGATTTTTGGCTGGTTTGAGCCTTTTTCAGCCTCCTAGAAGCTTGAAAAAAGCCTCTGCAGGGCGAATAGACCGTTTCGTCACTTCTGGTATTCGGCGATTGCTGGAATCCTGACACAGTGATTCACTTAACAACCCTGATACAACTTAACTGCAGTTTGTCAACATAAAACATTCCTAGGGCTGTTTTAGTAGTTGCCATTAAAAAGGGAGGGCGAAGGAAATCTGCAGCGGTTTGGAAGCGGAAGTCTATTCCAACTCTTTATCTTTAAAAGATTGTAACTAAACTACCAGAGCTTTTGCCGGGGAATATATTTAATTGGAGAATGTGATGGATGACGCCCAGCCTGTGAAGGTACTCAATTGGAGAATCTGATTTATGACACACCCAGGGGTGAGAGGGGGGAAACAGGGTCACAGGGGACTGTAAATGATGTAGGCCAGAGTTGCCTTCAAACAGGGCAGTGCAGGTATGTCGCCTCTAATTTGGGGCAAAACTGAGTTTAAAAATGCCTCGCTTAGCAAAAGAAATTCTGTGCTCAATTATGGCTTTTAAGTGAAGGCCTAACTGGGCCTCGCGTTCTTTCTGGCTCCCATTTTTCTAAAGGAACCTTCTTTGTTCCAAAAAGCAAAACGAAAACCACAGTAAGCTCCATTTCCTCTCGTCTGTGGTTGCCTTTTATTTCATCGGTACCTTTTCACACCTGAATTACATCTCTTATGAATCAGAAACACGGCTAAAAGAAAAAGGCTCTCCGAGTTTTGGGTGGGTCTGCCCAGACTTACATTGGGTAATGGGCCCTGTGGTAGCCAGGGGTCACGGGTCTCTGAAGGGGCTCGTCCATACTGTGATGGAGGCCGGGCATGGACTTCTTCCGCGCTTTGGGCGTGTTGGTCATGATCTGAGATGAGAAGAGCGGTGGAAAAAAAAGGAGAAAAAATTAGATACTTGATTATACATAGAATAATGGCGGCAAGAATTGCGCTAGCGCAGGCATGGAAGATGCCTACCATTCCGTCTGATGAAGTTATAATTCGTAAAATCTTGGAATGGGCATAAGATGGATAGACTCACGATGAAATTAAATGATAAAGAACACTCAGAATAATTCTACTCCATCTGGAACATTGGGTATCAATGGGTAGACAATAGAATATAGGTCAAAAGAGGAAATTAAATTGGCACATTGGTATATAGGTAGGACTTAGAAGCGCTTATACACGCCCCGCTACAGACCTCTTAGGAAAGGGGTGAGGTCAATAGCACATCAGTGCTAGAAGAGAGGAGGAAGAAAGCTGGAGGAGAACTTTGAGGTCCTTCAAGCTCTCTGAGCTTGGTTGATTTTTTGCAGACGTTTCATGACCTAACTGGGTAACATCATCAGTGCTACAAGGGAGGAGGAGGAGGAGGAGGACATCGACAACAAGAACGACAGCCATCTTTTGTGGCTGAGGAATTCTGGGAGTCCACACATCTTCAAACCGCCAAGACTTCAAGAGAGAGGAGCTGGGGAGGCTTCTTATGCCCCCTTTAATAAATTCAAATGTCACTGGAAGAATCCAGTTTGGTCTTTGGCGGAAAGGAGTGATCAGCCAGCGTCATGCCCTTGTTGGAGTCTGATTCTGAGGGGGGGATTGAGCAGCTGACAGGGAGTGGGAGTGTGGCTCCGGTGGCTGTGGAGGAAACGGGGGAAGGGCACAGTCTGGCTGGGTATTCAAAGGAGGACCCAGGCCCACCCGCTCTTCATCCTAGGACACACAGGGAGGAATGGAGAAGGGAGCAACGTGGCTTACAGGAGAGGAAAGGGCCCTGATCCCCTTCATGGGCTGTAGCTGGGAGAACAGGATATAAGTGGGGCGTTTGCACACGGCTCCTTGCTGGAAGCAAAGCGTGCATTATCTTGGTCGGGGCTTATCTGGGTTTTGGCATCTTCCCAACTGTGGGTGCTGCATTATCCTTTGAAAGTCTGCCGTTTATCATCCTGGCCTGCCGTGTTAATTACTTCAGTGTGGTTTGTGCGGGTTTTTTAATTCCTAATTATATTTACTTTGGGTTCAGACTGCATTTCTGCCCTTCGTAGACTCTTTTTGGAAGAGTTTGTTATCCAGCCGAGGATAATTGCACATTGGGGGCCAAGTTGGAGGCATTAAAG
Organism: Pseudonaja textilis; assembly: GCF_049901715.1. Taxonomy (NCBI): domain Eukaryota; kingdom Metazoa; phylum Chordata; class Lepidosauria; order Squamata; family Elapidae; genus Pseudonaja; species Pseudonaja textilis. Next base: position 90,154,113 of record NC_141993.1, read on the forward strand.
GGAATTTATACTACTTTTGTGACTTGGTTATTTTTGTGTCACGCCCCCGGTCATCACAGTGGGCATGGCCTAGTCGGCCACCTGCACCATGGCGGGGGGGGGCAATTTTTGCCCACCCTGGGCTCCGGAGGCTTTCCTTGAGCTTCCGGAAGGCCCATTTCCCCCCTACCGGAGCCCCCGTGAGGGCCCTTCACTTACCTGGGATCCAAAACAGGCTGCATGGAGACCCCTGGGAGGTGGTGGGAGGGGGTGGAAGCGGCCAGCCAGCCGCTGCAACTACCAATTCAGTGAACCCGATGTAAAATTAGCATCTCACAAACCGGTGAGAACCGGTAGCAGCCCCACCCTTGGCCGCGTACATGCTCCAATCACCTCCAAAGTGCTGTACTTACTCCCAAATATTCGGTGGTCAGGAGTTTTTCTCCGGAAAGTTCTCCCTGCTGGGCTTGTAACACTTCATCTTTGTCCAGATCGGCCTCCATGCTGTTGTGGTCCTCCTGCCACGAGAAAGCGCCGGAGAGAGTCACTGATTTATGTAGCGATTGGATTGGTTTGAGGGCACCTAATCAGGGAGGCGCTACTTACTCATATCCTACCGTTTTTTACTCCCAGCTCAATCCTGCTCCTTTTACTCTGAGCCCCAAATTTGTGTTGCTAAGCGGGAAATTTGTTAAGTGAGTTCTGCTCCGTTTTACGACTTTTCTGGTCCCGCTTGTTTTAAGTTGGATCACCGCCATTCTTAAATAAGTCATATGGTTGTTAAGTGAATCTGGCTTCAACGTTGACTCCGCTTGTCGGGAGATTTCCCAAAGGGGAATCAAATGATCCCAGGACACTGCGACCGTCATAACAGTTGCCAAGCAAACTTACAACCACAGGCTGGGAGACCTGCCAGGCTAATAGCTTCCAAACGCCACGCTGTAGCAGCAAATACTTGGCAAGGAGTCTGACCAAAATCTTCACACTAAATAAACGAACTAATTGACTCCTACAAACCCCACTCCCCTTTATTCCCTATGGGAGGTGTCATTCACCGTCCACCTGTGCCTTTACTCCTGAGTTGACCCTTGTTCCTTAAATGTTCCCTTCTTCTGGCAGCTCTGTGCATGCACACATTGGGATCAGGCTCCAGACGTTCTTCTTCCACACTGATCTCCGACTCCGAAGGTAGCTGCTAACTGTTGGACGGCCCTGGCCCCATCTCTGCCTCTGACACAGAGCCCTCGTCAGAGCCTTCCCCAGACTTCAGGACTGGCCCATGCTCCTCCGCAATCTCCTCACTGTCCGATTCTGCCGCCAGCTTTGCTGGCCGCTGACAGGCCACAGCACACTAAGCCAACAGTTGTAAGTCAAGGACTATCTATATTGTGTTATCAGAAGGCTGAACTAGCCCAGCTCGCAGGGGAAGCAGCAGAGAAACGCAGCTGCCTTTCAAATTGTAAATGGACCAGAGTGGAATCGTCAAGAGCCCTGGCTTGCCAAGCTACCGATAAAACATCTGTCTTTCTGAAAGAAGGCGGAGCCTCCTTGCTGACGAACCGTAGATCGCGACTCACTGTGGCTATGGTCTGTGCTCTTTCGTTGGAGAGCCCCGATCATTACGATTAGGGGCTGAAGCTGCCTTGGAGGGGCGGTGGAGTAAGGGGAAGCCGCAAGCCAGGTTGAGGGGAGCCGCATCTCCCCCCCGGGCTTTGTCTTTTTACCCCCAAAGACGACTGCAGCGGTGGTTTAAAATGGCCACCCCGAAGAGGAGGACTCAGCTGGATTCAGATTTTTGCAGGAGGGAAGAAAGAGGTGGATACCATCTGAACCGGGACAATTGGGGGATACAACTAAACAAAAGTACCCCAGGATTAAAAGGTAACATGGAATTTTTAAGAAAAGAAAAGTGAGCGGCGAAATTACAAAGGGACAGGAAATAAAATAAGAAAATATTTTTGACAGCTAAGCGGGGCTTCGAACTGGGAAAGGAGGAAGCCGGAACTAAAGATTTAACTAAATTGGACTTAAATATTTGGCAATAAACAGGCATAAAATAAAGCTGGACTTAAGATTGTCAAAAAATAATAATAATAAAGTTTACAAATTGGAGACTGGACCGTCCTGGAATATTGGAGTTCGAAAAACCCTAAATAAAAAAATAGGGGAAAAAGATGAAGACTTTGTATAATGGAGAGTGCCACCTTTTGACAAAAACTTGAGCTCAAACAAGGGAAAGCATCCTTTTTCTGAATGAACTTGTGTGGTTATAACATTAAAGAAATATTGAAACAAAGTAAGAATCGTAGAAAGTGAAAGCAGAACCAGAATAAAGAAAAAAGCAAGGAAAGACTGACTGTGGGATTGATTGATGTTTTTGGTATAGACCCTGCGCTGGAATAACTGAGAACTTTAGATAATTGAAAGAAGAAAGAAGGAAAGTAAAAGTGTTTTTTGTGGACTTTAACGATCATAAAATACAAGAGTGTGTAATGGTGATATCTCTTCGGGAATTAAAAATGGAACTTAAAAATATGAGAGAATTACCACAGGAAAGAGGCGAATCACTTTGCTCTGTGTTAGAAAAAAATGGAAATGGCGATTGAAGAACAAGAAGAAAGAGCTTCAGAGGAGGAGGAGTCTAATCAAGGAGAAGACATCTGAAATAGACAATTAACACAAAGAACACTACAAAGAAGTGGGGAAAGAAGGAAGGTTAAAAAGTTGAGACTTAAGAAGGCAATCAAAAGGGGGAATACTTGTGAAGTCGGGAAAGGCGGAAAGACCCAGCAGAAAACGGGAAAGGAAGGTATTAAGAAAGAGAGGGATATAAACTGGAATGAGAAAAGATATGGGGAAAAGAGGGGGAGAAGAAGCAGTAAGAAACGGGTGCATGAAATAAAGAAATACGAAAATACGGAAAATGTTGAAAAGAAATTGTTTTTTCAGAGATAATGGTTGATGAATTAAAAAGGGGATTCTGCAGGGTGACAAGGGGTAATGAGAATATTTCTGCAATTAAAAATATTTAGAAAATAGGGTAATACAGATACTGATAACTCTGATTAAAAATTAAGGGGGGAAAACATGCTGCGGAATCCAAATGAAAAGATTATTATTATTGTAACTTCTTAAAAATAATGATTTATTGGGAGTCAAGATGAGGGAATAAAAGTATATTTTAACCATTGAGGTATCACACTCAAAGCAGTAAAAGGGGGGAAACCTATACTTGTTTTCTTCTTTAGTGTTAAAACTTGTATTAATTTAGAATTTATAAAAAGGATGTGTAACGGAAAGGGAATATGACAGACTAAAGAACCAACTAAATTAATACGTTAATATAGACTACTAAAAGCAAGGAGAGACATTGGTAACTATTATTATTATTATTATTATTATTATTATTATTATATTGTTTATCTTTATTTTTAAAATAAATATTAAAGGATTATACTTGAAATAATTGAAATGAAACAAAAAGATGTTTCGATTGAGATTAATGAAAGAGGCTAGAATTAATGGGTTTGTTTCTCTCCTGACTGAAAATTTGGAATGGAAAAGGCAATAATAGAATTAAGTATGCATATATGAATGTATAATTGCTGTCATATTTGTATGTAAAGGGGATGACCTGGAAAAACGTTGTCTGCTAAAAAGAAATTTTAGTTGTTATGTGGAAAACTGAAAAAAAAATGTTTTTTTTTTTAAAATCTGTCTTTCTGCAGGACATGGAGGAACTCTCTCCTGCGATTGTGGTTGTTGAACCCACGAGACACAACTTCACACGTGGTATGTCGAGAGTGAAGAGGATGAGATCCTGGCTTATGTCAACGGTCTGTGACATAGAAGATAGAACCCGAGGGCTGGAAGGGACCTTGGCTCAATTGTTGTCATATGTCAAAGACTTTCCAGATTCCATTGATTCTCACCATTAGAACATTTCTCCTTACTTCTAGGTTGGGTTTCTCCTTAACAAGCTTCTACCCTGCCCTCTGGTCCTTTGGAGAATAAGTTTCATCCTCTTTTCTCTGTGACAGTCCCACAAGTACCAGAAGACTATCATAATCTGTCCGTCCATCCGTCCATCATTGTCTATTTATCTATACATTTTCTATCTATCCGTTTTCTCTCTCTCTCTCCTATCTATCTATCTATCTATCTATCTATCTATCTATCTATCTATCTATCTATCTATCCATCCATCTCTATTGTTACTATGTCTCTCTCCCCCTCTCATTATCTATCTATCCATCCATCCATTCATCCATCCATCCATCCCTATTGTTATACCTATGTCTCTCCTTCCCTCCTCTCACATCTATCTATCTATCTATCTATCCATCCATCTCTATTGTTACTATATCTCTCTCCCACCTTATTATCTCTCTCTCTCATCTATATTGTACCTATGTCTCTCTCTCTCTCTCTCTCTCTCTCTCTGTCCCCCATTCTCTGAAATTCATTTGCCATCCATTTCACCTCCAAAGCCTCTGGGTGGCTTACGCCATAAAAGCAGACTTTCTTAGCCCCTGATAGATGACCTGGAGGGTACCCACCCTCCCTGTTCTCACTGGGCGAGCAGAAACTATTTTGGCCAGGCAGTTCTGCCAATTGTTGGGCTCCAAGCCAGGAAGTGCCTTAGATATCATAAGCAGCACCTTGAAGTGCACCTAGAAAACAATCGGTGACCAAACAGGCACACCATGGCACCCCTATCAATGCTTCAGTTATTCTTCGGATGTGTTGGCTGGCACAAACTAGTTTTCCAGGAATTTGATCTGGTTGAGTGCAAACAAATTGAGCCAGATATCATTGTATGCTTAACTACCTGATCGCTGATAATTTTAACTATCTGGAAAGGCAAATCACCTTTAGGCTGACCTCTTCGGTGTGTGCTTTGTGCGTGTGCGTATGTGTGTGTGTGAGAGAGAGAGGGGGGGAGGCCTGGGACAAGCCATATGTCAGCTGGGGAGGGGCTACAGTGTGGCCTCCCCCACCCCAGGATCCGTTTAACCATCTCACAATGAGGAGAGCCAGCACTGCGGTCATTCAGTGAGGGGATCGTGTGAGGGTCTTGCTTAATGACCACCACGGCTTGACCACCATAATTCCAACCTCTGTTGTGGTCGTAAGCCGAGGGCTACCTGTAAATCCTGGGTGTCTACTGCAAGGAATGCAGAGGTAGCTTTCTCGTGCTCTGTTGTCACAATTGCTCTGGCTGCTCCTGCGTTGACAGATTCCTGCTGATCCTTTACAACAGGGGCCTCCAAACTTGGCAACTTTAAGACTGGTGGACTTCAACTCCCAGAATCCTCCCCAGCCAGCACAGCCTACTCTCTTGTAATCCCTTCCTCTCCAATCTCTCCACTTTAGGAGGTTAAGAGAAAAAAGAAACAGACATGGCCGGCTGGAGAATTCTGGGAGCTGAAGTCCACAAAGTTGTTTGTTAGATAGATTAAGATTAAGATAGAGGTCTCCAAACTTGGCAACTTTAAGACTGGTGGACTTCAATGCCCAGAATTGCCAAGCCAGGCCCTTAATCATCTTGGTTGCCCTTCCTAATGTAACTTGCAAATCCTGCCTCCTAAGAAGAAGTTAATTCCAAGGAAGGACAGGCCTAGCCCAGCCCAGCCCCATCCATCAGCCAAGAGGCTTTCCATCTCACAAATCAACTTCAAGGTCAGGGCAACTTTTCACAGGTACCCCTCAACTTACAACATTGTTTGTTCGGTGACCGTTCGAAGTGACGACACTGAAAACAGTGAATTGCGACTGTTTTTTCACACTTATGACACTTGCGGCATCACGTGATTTACATTCGGACGCTTGGCAACTGGTCTCATATTTATGGCGGCTGCAGAATCCCCGGGTCGCGTGATTCTCCTCCTTTGGCAGCTGTTCTGACCGAGGCTTCCCAAGATCATGAAGCAGATTCCTCATCCCGATAAGACCCCTTTTTATTTAGGTTAAAGTGAATTCCTCTCCAGCAAGGTCCCAAGAGTCTTTCATGAGATTTCACAACTAGACTGAAGAGGCTTGGAGAGCTGCCAGGCCGGTATCTTCCAAACGCCATGCTGTAGCAGCAATTACTTGGCAAGAAGTCAGGGACAGATCTTCACCTTAACGAATTGAACTAAATGTCTCCTGCAAACCCCATTCCCCCTTTCGCTCCTCTTTCTTCCCAATGGGAGGGGCCATTCACCGTCTACCTGAGCCTTTACTCCTGAGTCGACCCTTGTTCCTTAACTGTTCCCTTCTTCTGGCAGCTCTGTGCATGCGCACACTGGGAACAGGCTCCAGCTGTTCTTCTTCCCCACTGATCTCCGACTCCGAAGGCAGATGATAACTGTAAGACAGCCCTGACCCCATCTCTGCCTCCGACATAGAGCCCTTGTCAGAGCCTTCCACAGACTCCACGACTGGCCCATGTTCTTCCCCAACCTCCTCACTGTCCGAGACTGCCGCCAGTTCCTCTGGCCACTGGCCACAACAGACGGTTGCTGTCTCCCGGGGTCATGTGATTCCCCTTTTGCGAGCTTTGCCAACAAGCAAAGTCAACGGGGAAGCCAAATTCGCTTAACAAGCGCGTTACTAATTTGACATCTGAGGCAATGAGGCAAAACTCCCTTCGCAAATGTCTCACTTAGCACCAGAAATATCAGGCTCAATCGTAGACATAACTCAAGGAATCCCTGTATAGTCTGGGTCTACAGGCCTATTTGTAGCTAAGGAGGGATGTGCTTTTCCACGCAGTGATTGTACAGGGATTATGTATCATCCCATTCTTTTGCAGGCCATCTCGAGCACCCATTCCGAAATGAATAACTGTAGACCACGACCTGAGCAAATAACCAAACGACTTTGGCTACTCAAAGCCTCAAAATTCAAACTTGCTTCGCAGGTCCGCTTTGCGAAATAAAACTGCTGGCTTCTCGACAAAGCAGTAGCAGAGAAGTTGGTTTGAATGTAAACACTTGAAAAGTCAATGTTTTGTCCGACGGTGACACGAGCCTCTCCTTTTCTCAGATGAATTAGTCACGCACAAGGCAATGCATATATTATTCACCTGCTCTTTTGAAGGATAGTAACAGCCCTTATTTTATTATTTCCGGGTGACATCTGCAAGTTTGACAGCTTCTGATTTTATTACTGTGACTTAAAGCTCAAAAAGCATAATTATGTAGTTCCATTTAATAAATGACTCCAGGCCCGGGTGGAATATTTATAGTGTGATTAATTCAAATAAAACAAGAAAAGGAACTGAACGGAAGCAGCAATGTGACAAGAATGTCGCCGAGATGAGCCATGTTCTTCATTTTAAAAAAAAATAAATGGTAGAAATTGCTTGTTTTAACCTTAAAAAGCCCTTAGGACAGGAAGTTCTTGACTTATAACCACAACGGAGCCTGAAATTCCTGTTGTTAGGCAAGACAGCGGTTAAGTGAGTTTTTTTTTACGACCAGTCTTGCCATAGTTGAAGGGTTTCACATCCATACTTACTTCAGCGTGGTCTTCCTTCTCCTCATCGTCAGACTCTGCGCTCTCGTCCTGTGGCTCTTCTGTAAGGGGACACAGAAAAGCTTATAAATCAGCCGAAGTACTCATTTTTAAAAAAATCTTATATATATATATATATATATATCGATACATACATACATATATTCATATATATATATATATATATGTTTTCTGAGGTTCTCGCGGGTATTTGTATGTGGATCTTTGGTTGTTCGGGTTTTCTCCCGCGTAAGATTCGAAGTATCTAGGCAACGTTTCGATGAAGTCTCATTCATCATCTTCAGGCTTCTGTCTTCGGCTCTGTGCTTCTCAGAGTGATGAATGAGACTTCATCGAAACGTTGCCTAGATACTTCGAATCTTACGCGGGAGAAAACCCGAACAACCAAAGATCGATCGATCTATCTATCTATCTATCTATCTATCTATCTATCTATCTATCTATCCATCCATCCATCCATCCATACATACAGAAGCCTGATGATGGCAGATGAGATTCTGCCGAAACGTTGCTACAACTTTAAAAGCACAACTACAATGACGTGGGAAAATACCCGAACAAAGCCGAATGCCATACATGTAAGTACCCGCGAAAACTTAAGAAAACATATATATGTATTTGTTTTCGTAGATTTTCACGGCTACAAGTATGCAGGTTTTGGCCTGTTCGGGTCTTTTCCCGTGTAAGATTGAGGGCATCTTGGCAATGTTTCGACGAGGTCCCACTTGCCATCTTCAGGCTGGTGTTTTCGGCGAGCTGCCAAGCCTAACACACAAGATTAAAAAGAACCCTATACACAAGCCTGAGGTTGACAAATGAGATTCTGCTGAAATGTTGATATAATAAAAGCACAAATATTAAGACGTGGGAAAATATCCGAAGAAACCTAAATACTAGATGTATGTAAGTATGTATGTATGTATTTTTGGGGTAGGTCATATTTTTTAAGGACACACGGTAACCTGCTTTAAGGAAGCTGTTGTTTTAACGCTGAGCTCGTGTGTCCGCCTTTCTCTCGTCTTGATTTTTTTTTTTTATTAGTTTGTCGAAATATAAAATACAAAGAAGAACAAAATAGTGGAAAACTAAGAAAAGGGGGAGGGAAAAGAACAGAAATATAGTGTAAAGGGAGAAAATGAAAGAAAAAGGCACCGACTTCCAACTCATTAGAGAAGATTGTAACATGGCAACCACAACTTTTTGCTTTTACACAACAGTATGCACCAGCCATTTCTATAACAATAATCCCCGTCCAGTTAACAAACTCTTTTCTTTCATTCATTTTTTTTTCATTGCAAGCAATTTTAGAATAGGGACAAAGTGAAGATATAAATTTTCTTCTTTGGATAAAAGAATCCATTTGTTCCCCCTCCGCTTCTCTTTGTTGTGGGGAACCATATTTTTACCTGATTGCAGCTGCTTGATAATAAACTCAATCTGCTGGATCATATCGGCATTTCCTTCCTCGATGTAGCATCGGAGAATGTCTTCCATTTCCTGCAACGGGTTGCAAAACAAACTTGTGTTAGTTGAACCGAGGGGTGACCTGGCCCGGGGTCAGTTTTGCCGGCGATGCACACAGGGCCTGCGGGGGGGGGGGTGGGGGGGTGCAGGCAGAGGGACACACCCAGCAGATGAGGTCCTGTCTGCAGAACAAACAGAGGTGAATTCTAAGAGGCTTCCCCAGAGAAGAGAGGGTCAACCTCTTCTCCGAAGCCCCTGAAGGCAGGACAAGAAGCAACGGATGGAAACTGATCAAGGAGAGAAGCAACCTCGAATTAAGGAGAAATTTCCTAACAGTCAGGACGATTAACCAGGGGAACAGCTTGCCACCAGAAGTTGTGGCTGCTTCAACACTGGAGGTTTTTAAAAAGAGACTGGATAGTTGTGTTTGAAATGGCATGGGACCTCTTGTTTGAGGTTTGCATAGAAGAGTGGTCACACAACCAGTGGGCCAGGGACCACTGGTGGTCCGTGAGAAAATTTTGGTGGTCCGCAGAGAATAGTCACCCCCAAAGCAACCCGCTAAGCAATTAATCCAGGCTGCGCAGAAACACAAGGCTTGCGTCGCTTGCATTGTGAACAGCATGAGGTAGTGATGGGATGGGGGGAAAGGCGGAGGGAGGGGAACTTGCCTGGCCACCGGGCTGCTTCTTTCTTCTTCTACTTTTGGCTGCACGCAAGGAAAGCAGCCAAAGTCTTTCTTTCTCTCCCCCAAACTCTGTCAGAAATGAGTCTTTGGGACCCTGCAAGGCCTCCTGCTCCAAGAGGCTGCGCCGGCAAAGACTCTTTTCTGGCGGAGTTTGGGGGAGTGAAAGAAAGACTTCTGCGGCTTCCCTTGCATGGAGTCAAAAGTTAGTCAGTCAGTCAGTCTCTCTCTCTTCCTCCCTCCCTCCTTCTTTCCTTCCTTCCTTCCTTCCTTCCTTCCTTCCTGCCTGCCTGCCTGCCTGCCTTCCTTCTTTCCTTCTTCCCTCCCTCCCCTTCCTTCCTTCCTTCCTTCCTTCCTTCCTTCCTTCCTTCCTTCCTTCCTTCCTTCCTTCCTTCCTTCCTTCCTTCCTTCCTTCCTTCCATCCATCCATCCATCCTTCCTTTCCTTCCGTGGTGGCACAGTGGTTAGAATGCAATATTGCAGGATGACTGTACCCACAGCCGGCAGTTCGATCCTGAGCGGCTCGGGGTTGGTTCAGCCTTCCGTCCCTCCCAGGTTGGTAAAATGAAGACCCAGATTGCTGGGGGCAAGAGGCTGACTCTGTAAACTGCTTAGAGAGAGCTGGAAAGCACTATGAAGCGACCTATAAGATAAAGATTAACAGAGTTGGAAAGGACGTTACAGGTCATCTAGTCCAGCGGTTGCCAACTCTTGGGCCGCGGCCCACTGGTGGTCCGTGAGAAAATTTTGGTGGGCCGCAGAGAAATCTCACCCCCAGAGCACCCCCCCAAAGCAATTAATCCAGGCTGCGCAGAAACATAAGGGTTAATTGCTTTGTGGTGGGTGCTCTGGGGGTGAGATTTCTCTGCGGCCCACCAAAATTTTCTCACGGCCCACCGGTGGGCCAACCCACCGGTTGGCGACCACTGATCTAGTCCAACCCAAGCAGGAGACCGTACACCATTTCTGACACTCCGGTCACTTCTTGAAAGTCTCAAGTGATGGCGCTCCCACAACCTCCGAAGGCCACTTCTGTTCCATGGGTCGATTTCTCCTTATTTCCAGGTTGAATCTCTCCTTGTTCAGTTCCACCCATTATTCCTTGTCTGGCCTTCGGGTGCTTTGTAGAGTAGCTTGACCCCATCTCCTCCTCATCTCTGGGGAAGCCCCTCAAATATAAGCCTAAGTGCTGTTGCACTCGATCCCTAAGTGAACAGTTCACAGAGCAATTCCCAGAATTAAAAAAAGACCGAGAAAGAATGGGTGGCTTCGTGATTATCCTCCTAAAAGATATATCCCAACCAACCTCCCGTTGGGAATTTTCTTCCGGCTTTCACGTTTCCCTCTGAGCCTCTAAAAATAAAATTGCCTTCAAATTCATGGTAAATTTAAAAAAAAAAAAAAAGGCTTCTCTTGCAGGCTGTTTGTGTTCTAAACAAAACGACAACCCTTTCAATGGGAAAAGGTGCCGTTTGAGCCTCCTGTAACAAAACAAAACAAAAACACACAAAAAAACCCCCACAACCCTGGGTCTTCAGAGATAGCCAGGGAGAACAAGCCAGGGCAGATAAATATCTGTACGAAAGTGGACGGCGTCCATCCATCAGGCTGGCTTTTACACTGAACACGATCCCACATAATGGCTGAGAAAAGTGAGAGCTGGACGACGCATCGGGACGAGATATCAGCTTCTGTACAAATCGGAACAGATTCTGGCTTTTTTGTCCCGCCGTTGAGTGGCCGGAAAAACTTATCTTTCCTAAATAGCCGGCAGCGTTTCATTGCCCGGTGGAAAATTTATCGCCTGACCCATTC